>NC_029793.2:126863162-126864071 GCF_000816755.2 Arachis ipaensis | reverse complement strand
AGACAGAGCTAGAGTATGGTTGGACTCTCAACCTAAGGATAGCCTGAACTCTTGGAATAAGCTGGTCAAGGCCTTCCTAGCCAAGTTCTTTTCTCCTCAAAAGCTGAGCAAGCTTAGAGTGGATGTTCAAACCTTCAGACAGAAAGAAGGTGAATCCCTCTATGAAGCTTGGGAGAGATACAAAGGACTGACCAAAAAGTGTCATTCTGACATGCTTTCAGAATAGACCATCCTGGATATATTCTATGATGGTCTATCTGAGTTATCTAAGATGTCATTGGATACTTCTGCAGGTGGATCCATTCACCTAAAGAAAACGCCTGCAGAAGCTCAAGAACTCATTGACATGGTTGCTAATAACCACTTCATGTACACTTCTGAGAGGAATCCTGTGAGTAATGGGACGCCTATGAAGAAAGGAGTTCTTGAAGTTGATACTCTGAATGCCATATTGGCTCAGAACAAAATATTGACTCAGCAAGTCAATATGATTTCTCAGAGTCTGAATGGAATGCGAGCTACATCCAACAGTACTCAAGAGGCATCTTCTGCAGAAGAAGCTTGTGATCCTGAGAACCCTGCAATAGCAGAGGTAAATTATTTAGGTGAACCTTATGGAAACACCTATAACTCATCATGGAGAAATCATCCAAATTTCTCATGGAAGGATCAAAAGCCTCAACAAGGCTTTAATAATGGTGGAAGAAACAGGTTTAACAATAATAAACTTTTTCCATCATCCACTCAGCAACAGACAGAGACCTCTGAACAAAATACTCCTAATTTAACAAACCTAGTCTCTGATCTATCTAAGGCCACTGTAAGTTTCATGAATGAAACAAGATCTTCCATTAGAAATTTGGAAGCACAAGTGGGCCAGCTGAGTAAAAGGATCACTGAAATCCCTCC
>NC_029793.2:126841202-126863153 GCF_000816755.2 Arachis ipaensis | reverse complement strand
ACAACCATGGAGAGGAAGCATGAAAAGCTTCTCTCAAGGCAGAGTTAACCAAAGCCCCCACAGTCAAACTCTAAGTTTGGTGTTGGGAGGCCACAACCAAATTCTAAGTTTGGTGTTGAACTCCCATATCCAAACTCTAAGTTTGGTGTTGGAGAGTCTCAACAATGCTCTGAACATCTGTGAGGCTCCATGAAGAGCCCACTGTTAAGCTATTGACAGTGGGCAACCCAATGTTTATTTATCTAATTTTTATTTTCATTGTTTTTCATGTCTTTATAGGTTCATGATCATGTGGAGTCACAAAATAAATAGAAAAATTGAAAACAGAATCAAAAACAGCAGAAGAAAAATCACACCCTGGAGGAGCATCTGTCTGGCGTTCAGCGCCAGAACAGAGCATGGTTCTGGCGCTGAACGCCCAAAATGGGCAGCTTCTGGGCGCTGAACGCCAGAACAGGCATGGTTCTGGCGTTCAACGCCAGAAATAGCACACAAATGGGTGTTGAACGCCCAAAATGGACACCAACCTGGCGCTGAACGCCCAGAGTTGTGTGCAAAGGCATTTTTACATGCCTAATGGGTACAGGGATGTAAATCCTTGAACACCTCAGGATCTGTGGACCCCACAGGATCCCCACCTACCTCCACTCACTTCTTCTCACCACTCTCTTTCACACAACCCCATAAACACTCTTCCCCAAAAAACCCTTCATCAATCACCTCAAACTCTCTTCCCCATCACCTCTTCACCACTCACATCCATCCACTCTTCCCCATAAACCTACCTCATAAACTCCACCTACCTTCAAAATTCAAAACCAATTTCCCACCCAAACCCACCCATATGGCCGAACCTTAACCCCCCTCCCTTCCCTATATAAAGCCCTCCATTCTTCATCAAATTCACACAACACACCCCTCTTAGCTGAAACACTTCCCACTCTCCCTCTCCTCCATTTCTTCTTCTTCTTCTTCTTCTTCTTCTTCTTCTTCTTCTTCTTCTTCTTCTTCTATTCTTCTTTTCTTGCTCGAGGACGAGCAAAATTCTAAGTTTGGTGTGGTAAAAGCATAAGCTTTTTGTTTTTCCATTACCATTGATGGCACCTAAGACCGGAGAATCCTCTAGAAAGGGGAAAGGGAAGACAAAAGCTTCCACATCCGAGTCATGGGAGATGGAAAGATTCATCTCCAAAGTCCATCAAGACCACTTCTATGATGTTGTGGCCAAGAAAAAGGTGATCCACTGAACTAGGAGAGTCAATAACACTATCTGAACTCTGAGTTCTTATAGATGCCAATCATTCTGAACCTCAATGGATAAAGTGAGATGCCAAAACTATTCAAGAGGCAAAAAGCTATAAGTCCCGCTCATATGATTGAAGCTATGTTTCATTGATAGTTTGGAATTTATAGTATATTCTCTTCTTTTTATCCTATTTGATTTTCAGTTACTTGGGGACAAGCAACAATTTAAGTTTGGTGTTGTGATGAGCGGATAATTTATACGCTTTTTGACATTATTTTTAGTATGTTTTTAGTAGGATCTAGTTACTTTGAGGGATGTTTTCATTAGTTTTTATGTTAAATTCACATTTTTGGACTTTACTATGAGTTCGTGTATTTTTCTGTGATTTCAGGAAATTTCTGACTGAAATTGAGGGACTTGAGCAAAAATCAGATTCAGAGGTTGAAGAAGGACTGCTGATGCTGTTGGATTCTGACCTCCCTACACTCAAAGTGGATTTTCTGGATCTACAGAACTCGAAATGGTGCGCTTCCAATTGTGTTGGAAAGTAGACATCCAGGGCTTTCCAGCAATGTATAATAGTCCATACTTTGACCAAGTTTAGATGACGCAAACTGGCGTTCAACGCCAGCCCTCTGCCCAAATCTGGCGTCCAGCGCCAGAAAAGGATCCAAAACCAGAGTTGAACGCCCAAACTGGCACAAAAACTGGCGTTCAACTCCAAGAAGGACCTCTACACGTGCAACACTCAAGCTCAGCCCAAGCACACACCAAGTGGGCCCCGAAAGTGGATTTATGCATCAATTACTTACTCATGTAAACCCTAGTAGCTAGTTTATTATAAATAGGACCTTTCACTATTGTATTAGACGTCTTTTTGACCATCTTTGGATTATATTTTGATCTATTGATCACGTTTTGGGGGCTGGCCATCTCGGCCATGCCTGGAACTTTCACTTATGTAATTTTAACGGTAGAGTTTCTACACTCCATAGATTAAGGTGTGGAGCTCTGCTGTTTCTCAAGGATTAATGCCCTTGCATAAAGTCAGCCATGGAAAGGAGTAAGACTGATTGGATGAAGATAGCAGGAAAGCAGAGGTTCAGAGGAACGAAAGCATCTCCATTCGCTTATCTGAAATTCTCACGAATGAATTACATAAGTATTTCTATCCCTATTCTATTAATTATTATTCGAAAACACCATTATCAATTTATATCTGCCTAACTGAGATTTGCAAGGTGACCATAGCTTGCTTCATACCAACAATCTCCGTGGGATTCGACCCTTACTCACGTAAGGTATTACTTGGACGACCCAGTGCACTTGCTGGTTAGTTACACGGAGTTGTGAACCATGGTCTTGGCATCATGTTTTTGGCGCCATTTCCAGGGAAAGAAAGAGCAATGAATTTTACATAATTAAAGTGTAATCACGATTCCGCGTACCACACGTCATCTCCGACCAGTACAGAAGATCTCATCCGAGATCGACCTTCAGTTTCAGGTAACCCTCGGAACATTGGCGCCGTTGCCGGGGAACCTGGAAGTCATCCCATCACCATGGCGGACGACCATGACAACGACCACGATTCAGATCTAGAGGACAGAACGCCGCACAAAAATGCGGACACTACACCAAAAGATACTCCGGAATCTAACAGAGACAAAAACTCATCACATCCGGGAGTAATAGAAGCGCTTCAAGATCGCCTAAAGAAACTTGAAAAAGAAAGCCAGCATCAATGAGAAGTTGGCAAGGATCTACAAAGAGAGGTAAGGCGACGCCGCGAGTTAAAGGACAAGCTCCTAAAACTCGAAGCAGATCTCAAGGCCAAAACAACTCGATCCGGTCACGAAGACAGCCCCCACAAAGTTCAAGACCCATCCACCAAAGAGATCATGAAAGCTAAAGTCCCAAAGGACTTCAAAGCTCCCAACATGACCCCGTACGATGGCACATCAGATCCAAGCCATCATCTTAGCAATTTCAGAAGCAGGATGTATCTCACGGAGGCCTCAGATGCAATCCGTTATTCTCCATCCAGAAGGATAAGGCTAAGCACGCCCCCAGTCTATTAGGAATCAAGCAAGGAGATTCGGAAAGTCTTCACAACTACATGGAAAGATTCAACAAAACATGCCCAGACATACAAAGCCTACCAACAGAGGCCGCCATCATGGGTCTCATTAATGGCCTGCGAGAAGGACCTTTCAACCACTCAATATCCAAGAAGCACCTAACATCTCTAAACGAAGTTCAAGAAAGGGCGAAAAAATATATCAATATGGAGGAGAACTCCCGATTGGGAGATAGCTCAAAAACCAGATTCTCCTAACCTACTACGGGACAAGGATAAAGAGTCCAGGAAGAAAGAAGACCAACCCACTGAGAAATCTATCTCTTGTGGATGTCTAACGAGAAATACGCAACACTGAGAAGATCCCACCACCTCGCCCAATCAAAAACAAAGAGGTCGGACGAGTTGAAGGTCCACCTCACAACAAAGAGGTCGGACGAGTTGAAGGTCCACCTCACACCAAAGAGGTCGGACAAGTTGAAGGTCCACCTCACACCAAAGAGGTCAGACGAGTTGAAGCTCTACCTCAAAACAAAGAGGTCGGACGAGTTGAAGGTCCACCTCACAACAAAGAGGTCGGACGAGTTGAAGGTCCACCTCACAACAAAGAGATCAGACGAGTTGAAGGTCCACTTCACACCAAAGAGGTCGGACGAGTTGAAGGTCCACCTCACACCAAAGAGGTCGGGCGAGTTGAAGGTCCACCTCACAACAAAGAGGTCGGACGAGTTAAAGGTCCACCTCATACCAAAGAGGTCGGACGAGTTGAAGATCCACCTCACACCAAAGAGGTCGGACGAGTTGAAGATCCACCTCACACCAAAGAGGTCAGGCGAGTTGAAGGTCCACCTCACAACAAAGAGGTCGGACGAGTTAAAGGTCCAACTCACACCAAAGAGGTCGGATAAGTCGAACGTCTACCTCACCCCTCTAAGAGACGTGTTCATATGATAAATGGAGGATTCGCAAGAGGTTCGATCTCCAAATCATCTTGCAAAAGACACCTCAAAGAGGTATATTAAGGAAGGGAGAGAGGTTTGAAAAGGACAACGAAATGCGAACAAGCCTTCCGAGATTTCTCCTATTCTTGGGGCAACCACCCATTCTCACCAGACCCCGGGAAAGTGAAGAACTCATATTATACCTCGTAGTGGGAAGTCGGGCAATAGCCTCAGCATTAGTCAGAGAAGACAAAAGTGGGCAACAACCCATCTACTTCATCAATAAAGCTCTACAAGGGGCCGAACTAAACTATCAAAAGATAGAAAAAGTTCGCCTACGCCCTCGTACTCATCTCTCAATGACTCCACTCATACTTTCAAGCTCACACTATCAGAGTTCGGACCAACCAGCCCATAAAAGGCATCCTACAGAAAACAAACTTAGCTGGAAGAATCCTACAGAGGACAGCTCGGATAATTCGGGGGACCCTGGACAAAACCAGAGAACATCTCGGGGGACCCTGGACAAAAATAGAAAACAGCTCGGACAAATCGGGAAAAATGAAGTCCGACACATAGAATGCTCGAGCTGATGCACTTTCAAAACCAGCCAGCACCAACAGCTCGGACAAATCGGGGAAAATGAAGTCCGACACATAGAATGCCCGAGCTGATGCATTTGCAAAACTAGCCAACACCAAACCAGGGGACAATAATAGAAGCCTCATCCAGGCTACATTACAAGACCACAACGAGTCAATTTCGAAGGCGGTATAAGGGATGTACTCAGGGTCAGCCACAGTAACACGCATTAAAACTATGAAATCCAGCTAATCAGACATGCTGTCCGGATCTTAGTAGACATCTCAAAGACATAGGTCGACTATGAGGTTACTACCAAACAACTCGGGAAAATAAGGAAACAACTCGGAGAATAACAGTAAAACATCAGGTGTCAGATACAGCAGTAAAAGGGAAATCCCAAGACTCACACGAAGGTCCAGGGGCACCCTTTGGAGGCAACAGCAGGGCAAGAACACAGAGAAAAGAAGTCGAAAATCTATACCCAAACAGCCCGAACACCTCTCAAACAAAAGGTCAAAACAAAAGCTAGAACTTTTGTACAAAAGGAGTCAGGCAACAATGAAAAGAAACAAGAACAGCAACCAAACCCTAAGCAAAGCACACATTATTCTCAAAGGCGAATGACAAAAGAAAAGTGACAACAAACGATCAAAGATGCAAACTTTTTGTAGAAATAACCAAAGTTCTTCAGAACAAATACAAAGTCAAAGCCTTACATCAAAAGCATGCCAACTTCCCTATAGCCCCACCAGAAGAGCTCCCACAAGTCCTCTGGGTATCGGACAACTCCACACTCCACTACAAAGGAATCACCCTTCCGATTAGCTTACGGAATGGAGGCAATGATCCCAGTGGAGGTCAAAGAAGGATCGTCCAGAGTGATCTACTACAGTGAAGAGGCCAACTCCCAACTTTAAATGGAAGAACTCGACCTACTTCCTGAAACCCGAGAAAGAGCTCGGATCAAGGAAGAGGCGTTAAAACGTCAAATGACCTCAAGATACAATCGGAAGGTAATTCAGCAACAACGATCTCATTCTGATCCGAAATGACATCAGAATAGGTCGGTCAGGAGAAGAGAAGCTAGCAGCCAACTGAAAAGGACCATACCAAGTTGTTCAGAAGAACTGAGGAAAGGTTGCTACAAAATGTCCAACCTCAAGGGGGCAAGAGCTACCAAGGTCATGGCATACCTAAAAAGGGCGCCAGACCGAGATCCAAAAAGATTGCCCAACCTAGAAAGGTAAGTACTAACATGTACACACTCTTATCTTCATTTTATTGTTTAAAAGATTGCAGATTCCCTAAAAAGTTTCCTACCATGACTCCCGACTACGGCAGGTCGGCAAGGTAAAACACCAAATTCACCGCCCGATCACGACAAAGTCGGCAAGATGAAAACCAAATTCATCGTCCGATTACAAAGCGACAAGTCGGCAAGGTTAAAACCAACTTCACTGCCCGACCACGATGAAAACCGAATTCATCATTTGATTTTGACAAAGGTCGATAAAGTGAAAACAAAATTCACTGCTATACCAAGACGCATTAATCTGAAATGCAAATTTCACTGCCGGATCACGACAAGGTCGGCGGGGTGAAAACCAAATTCACCGCCCGATCACGATAAAAGTCGGCAAAGATGAAACCAGAATTCATCGCCCGATTTCGACAAGGTCGGAAAAAAAGTGAAAGCAGAGTTCATTGCCCGATTATAAAGCAACAGATCGGTAGAAAGTGAAAAATAGATTCACTGCACGATCACGATGGAAGACCAATAAAGATGAAAACGGGATTCATCTAAAGGTCGACCAAAAAAAAAAGACAACCTTCTACAAATCGGTAAAGATGAACACAGAATAATGTAAGAAGTTATCGAAAGTGATCCGAAAAAAGAACCTGACGAGGTCTTATAGATTGCTAAAATAATAACTTAAAGACTGGCCGACGTTGAGAAGTCGGACCAAGTCAACCCAAGTTATCAGCAAATCCCTGGAAAGAGGTCTAGCCAACCCTATAAAAGAGGAATTGCTATAACTTAGAAGAGATCGACCTAACGAAGTCGGTCTCCTACGAAAAACAAGTTATAAAAGTAATCCCTAAAAGAGATCTGACAAAGGTCCAAGAAAGAGGATTACAAAAATAACTTAGAAGAGGACGACGTAAAGAAGTCGGCCTCCTACAAACAAGTTATAAAAGTAATCCCTGAAAGAGACCTGACAAAGGTCCAAGAAAGAGGATTACTAAGAAATAACTTAGAAGAGGCTGACATGAAGAAGTCAGCCCGAGCCAATTAAAGCTACAGCTTGGACCGACAAGAAGAAGTCGGACCAACAAAAGCTATAGCTTGGACCGACGAGAAGAAGTCGGACCAACGAAAGCTACAGCTTGGACCGACAGGAAAAAGTCAGACTAACGAAAGCTACAACTTGGACCGACAAGAGAAGTCGGACCAACGAAAGCTAAAGAAGGATCGACAAGAGAAATCGAACTAACGAAAAACGTGCGCTAAAAGGGACATAGCTTTGCCCAAAAAGCCACGGCTCCACGACAAGGCTATCGAAATTGTTCATACTAATTAAAAAGATTCTACCAAAGAACACTAAAAAGTTGTCGGACAAGTTAGCCCCAAAGGACCACCTCGACCAAGCAGAAAGTGGACAAAACAAAAAGAGGTTGGACAGCAAAAGTACCAAACACTCTACAAACATCTCACAAAGGCCAAGGAAAGGTCAAAATACCAAAACCAGAAGTGCTTCGCTGAAAAGTACGAAGTCTTGAAAAAAGACACTACTTAAAAAGCAAAAAGCACGGCCTCAAAGACGGCGCTAAAAAGTCATCCAAACAAACTATAAAAAGTTGTTGGATTATGACTAAAAAGCCCGAGCAGTGAAGACAAACAAATCGGAAGAAGGGTGAAAAGACCACTCAACAAACTAAAAAGGGGCAATACCAAACTCGCACAAGGAGAAACTACTTAAGATCGACCAAAGTCAGGATGCTTGAGCACGACTTTCCCAAAGAGATCAAAGCTCTGAAAGCACGATCTCACGGAAAGGTCCAAACTCAAGCAGGGGCAAAGTCAGACAGGTCGACGTTAGCTAAGAAGAGGCGCAAGTACGATCTCAAAAAAGAACAAGCCAAAAGGTTGGGAAACAACTTAAGACTCAAATGTGCTTAGCTAAAAGGGATACAACTCTACTCAAAGAAGGCACAATCTCAAACAGGGCTACAAACGTCATCCAAGACTAAAAAAGGTTCTATATAAAGAATACTAAAAAGTCATTGGACAAGTCACTAAAAGTCCGGATATCAAGCCACAGGGATAACTTCGCCAAAGCAGAGGGTTGTCAACAAATTTAAAGCAAGGCGCGATCCAGAAAGCAAGGGAAGAAAACCCACACTACTACTCAAAAGAGGTTGGACTGTGAAGTACCAAACCTCTAGAAAATCTGCAAAAGATTGCAAAGCAATGAAGAAACAAGCCAGACAGATGCTTGAGCACGACTTCCAAAGAGATCGAAGCTCTGAAAATCACAATCTCACGGAAAGATCGAACTCAAGAAGGGGCACTGTTCATACCCTGGGTCAAGCTGTCTGACCCGGGATGTTTAGCGACAAGCCGATCGACCTCTTCAGGTCAGACTATCCGACCTCTTCTCAAAGAGCTCGGCCAATGACCGACCTCTTCACAAAGAGCTCGGACAAAACGCCACAGAGGCCCAAGAAGGCCCAAAACGAAGGAACACAGCCCAATCTAAAGGCAGCCCAAGCCTACAGAGAGAAAGGCGATTCCGTTGAAGATAAGCTGACCTCATTCAAAGATAAGATAAGATAAGATAACTATTTTATCTCCAGAAAGGTCACTCTACAACTACTATAAATACACTGGAGCACTCAGGTATAACTCATACTCTGATTCTACAATAAACCTGTTTAATACCCATGCTAACTTAAGCATCGGAGTCTCTTGCAGGTACCCCCACCCTTCGGTGGCCAAGGATCAGCAGTGCAGCAAGTCCAACAAGTCGGACACAACAGCTCCGGCTGCCACCAGCCAGCCGGACATGTCATCTCCGACCAGTATAGAAGATCTCATCCGAGATCGACCTCCAGTTTCAGGTAACCCTTGGAACAGAACCGTTGATGCTGTCCCACTTGCGACCCGTCCTCCTTCGCCTCGAGATGCCGCCACTGGGGAGTCTTTAAGTCCTTTGTAGTTTGTTTATGTATTTGTATGGCCCGGCTTGTGGGTCTTTGAACTCTATTTTTTGTAATTTTTGGATGATTTGACTTTTGCTTTAGGTTGCTTTACTTAGCAACTTTTGCCTTTCAAAAAACAAATACTTTTGAGCTCTTAAGGTCGATTTTGAGGTTGTCTTCTTGAGCTTTTATTATAGTATCTTTTTGCTATACTGGTTTGCACTTTCGCCACTTCCAGGAATTTTTTAGAGTGTGGGAGTCTTGCTATTCGACTTCTTTTGTTTGTTTATTTCCTGCTGTAGTCGAAGTGGCCTCTGAGGCTAGCTCTGTTTTGCTGTTCCTTTTAATATAGAACACTTGTGAGGTCGTGGCTTTTTTGGGTCGAGCTGCGTTCCTTCTAGTGCACGTCTTCTTGTTGGTCTCGATTTCTCTTGTCAAATCTTCTCGAGTTATTTCTAGTAATCCCTTTTTTAATTGGACCTCACCGGATCTCTTTTTATGGGTTTACTTTTTATAACTTTGTCGCTTAAATCGGATGGGGTCGACTTCTTCGTATCGATCCCTTCTAAGTTATTTTTAATAATCCATTTTGATAAGGGCTGGCCAGGCCTCTTTCTATGGATTACTTTTTATTACTTTGTTGCTTTGACCAGTCTGGTCCGACTTTTTCACGTCGGTCCGTTCCGAGTTATTTCTAGCAATCCATTTTTTCTTAGACCTCGTCAGGCCTCTTTTTATAGATTACTTTTTATAACTTTGCCGTTTTGGGGGGATTGGTCCGGTTTCTTTATGCCGGTCCTTCCCAAGTTATCTTTAGCAATCCATTTTTTCTCAGATCTCATCGGGCATTTTTTTTTATGGATTACTTTGTATAACCTTTTGTTGCTTTGGAGGATTGATCCGGTTTCTTCATGCCGGTCCTTCCAAAGTTATTTTTAGCAATCCATTTTTTCTCAGACCTCGTCGGACCCTTTTCTATGGATTACTTTTTATAACTTTTCATTGCTTTGGGGGATTGGTCCGGTTTCTTCATGCCGGTCCTTCCCAAGTTATTTTTAGCAATCCATTTTTTCTCAAACCTCGTCGGGCCCTTTTCTATGGATTACTTTTTATAACTTTTTGTTGCTTTGGGGGATTGGTCCGGTTTCTTCATGCCGGTCCTTCCCAAGTTATTTTTAGCAATCAATTTTTTCTCAAACCTCGTCGGGCCCTTTTCTATGGATTACTTTTTATAACTTTTTGTTGCTTTGGGGGATTGGTCCGGTTTCTTCATGCCGGTCCTTCCCAAGTTATTTTTAGCAATCCATTTTTTCTCAGACCTCGTCGGGCCCTTTACTATGGACTACTTTTTATAACTTTTCGTATTAATCTATTTTTATCGCTTTTACATCTTGCCAATTTGTCGAAGTCGGACGGTGAGTTTGGTTCTCACTTTGGCCGAGCTTATCAAAGTCAGGTGGTGAATTTGGTTTTCACCTTGCCGACCTGTAGCTTTGTAATCGGGCAAAGGATTTTTGCGTTTAGATTAATGCGCCTTAGTAGAGAAACTTTGTAGAGAATCTGAAAGGTTTTATTCTAATAGAAAGTAGACATATAGGCAAATAAAATATATACATGTAGGTGTTTTCCCTTTTAAGTCAGGCAATTTTACAGATCTTGGCTTGGTACCTCGTTAAAAAACCTTTTCAGGAAAAAGAGTGCACCTTGACCTAAGATCTTTATTACCTCCTAACTATAGTACCTTCTTAGGTTGCAGGCATGCCACGACCTTGGTAGCTCTCATCCTTCGAGTTCGGACACTCTGTAGTAACCTTTTCCCAGTACCTCTGTGACTCGGTAGGGTCCTTTCCAGTTAGCTACTAGCTTTCCCTCTCCTGGTCGACTTGTTCCGATATCATTTCGGATTAGGATGAGGTCGCTGTTGTCAAAGCTTCGTTGTACTACCTTTTGATTGTATCTTGAGGCCATTCGACGTTTTAATGCTTCTTCCCTGATCCGAGCTCTTTCTCGGATTTTTAGAAGTAGGTCGAGCTCTTCCCTCTGGAGTGGAGAGTTGGCCTCTTCATTGTAGTAGATCGTTCTGGGGGATCTTCTTCGATTTTTACCGGAATCATTGCCTCCATTCTGTAAGCCAATTGGAAAGGTGATTCCTTTGTGGTTGAATGTGGAGTTGTCCGATATGCCCATAGGACTTGTGGGAGCTTTTCGGCCCAAGCTCCCTTTGCGTCTTGTAATCTCCGTTTTAACCCAGCCAATATGACTTTGTTAGCTACTTCTGCTTGTCTATTAGCTTGTGGGTGCTCTATGGACCTAAATTGATGTTTTATTTTCAAGTCTGCTACCAGCTTTCTGAAGCCTGTGTCTGTGAATTGAGTTCCATTGTCTGTGGTGATGGAGTAAGGAACCCCAAACCTTGTGACAATGTTTCTATATAAGAATTTCTGACTTCTTTGAGTAGTGGCATTTTCTAGGGGCTCTGCCTCAATCCATTTTGTGAAGTAATCGACCCCTACAATGAGGAACTTGATTTGTCCTGATCCTTAGGGAAAGGGTCCCAGGAGATCAAGTCCCCATTTTGCAAACGGCCAAGGTGATATTACGCTGATGAGCACCTCTGGTGGGGCGATGTGAAAGTTAGCATGTTTCTAACATGGTGAACATGTCTTGACATACTCTGTTGCTTTTTTTTGCAAGGTCGGCCAAAAGAATTCGACTCGGAGTACCTTTTTGGAGAGAGCTCGTGCTCCAAGATGGTTGCCACATATGCCACTGTGTATTTCTTCCAAAACCTCTTTCGTGTTGGAGGTCGGTATACATTTTAATAGGGGTGTCCAGATCTCTCTCTTGTATAGGATATTGTTTATGATGGTGTAGTATTGTGCTTCTCGTCTTAACCTCTTTGCCTCCTTCTTATCTGTAGGGAGTATTTCTGATTTAAGATAGTTGACTATGGGAGTCATCCATCCTTAATCTTAGCCTGATATTGCTAGGACCTCTTCTTCCTCTGAAATTGATGGGTTCTGCAGTATTTCCTGGATGAGGCTTCTATTATTTCCCCATGGTTTGGTGCTGGCTAGTTTTGAGAGTGCGTCAGCTCGAGCATTCTGTTCCCGAGGTATATGGCGGACCTCATATTCCTCGAGTTGTCCGAGTTGTTCTCTGGTTTTGTCCAGGTACTTTTTCATAGTAGGGTCTTTGGCTTGGTAGGTCCCTTCTATTTGTGAGGTAACTACTTGTGAATCGCTAAAGATAATAAGCTTTTAAGCTCCAACCTCCTTAGCCAACTTCAAACCAGCCAATAGTGCCTCATACTCGGCCTGGTTATTGGAAGCAGGGAACTCGAATTTCAAGGAAAATTTAATTTGGGTTCCCTGATCGCTTTCTATTATCACACCTACCCCACTCCCGATTTTGTTTGAAGAGCCGTCTACATAGAGATTCCATTTTGTAGGAGTTCCTGAGGTGTCCGTGTATTCAGCAATGAAATCGGCCAAATATTGAGTCTTGATCGCCGTCTGAGCTTAATACTGAAGATCGAACTTAGATAGCTCGACTGTCCACTGTATAATTCTTTCAGCTAAGTCTGTCTTTTGTAGAATGCCTTTTATGGGTTGGTTGGTCCGAACCTTGATGGTGTGAGCTTGAAAATATGGGCGAAGTCATCGACAAGTTAGTATGAGAGCGTAGGTAAACTTTTCTATCTTTTATAATTCAGTTAAGCTCCTTGTAGGGCTTTGCTGATGAAGTAGATTGGTTGTTTCCCACTTTTGTCTTCTCTGACCAGTGCTGAGGCTATTGTCCGACTTCCCACTGCGAGATATAATATGAGTGCTTCTCCTTCCTGTGGTCGAGTAAGAATGGGTGGTTGTCCTAGGAATTTTTTGAAATCCTGGAAGGATTGCTTGCACTCTGTGGTCCATTCGAACTTCTTTTCCTTTCTTAATGTGGCGTAAAAGGGAAGAGATCTTATGGCCGATCCGGCAGGAAATTTGGATAAGGCTGCTAGTCTCCCGTTGAGTTGTTGCACTTATTTAACACAGGTCGGACTTTTCATGTCGAGTATAGCTCGGCATTTATCCAGGTTCGCCTCAATTCTTCGTTGTGTTAACATGAAACCCAGGAATTTTCTGGCTTCTACTGCAAAGGTACACTTTGCGGGATTAAGTCGCATGCCATGCTTTCTGAGGGTGTCGAACACTTTGGTGAGGTCAGAAAGTAATAATTCCTCCCTTTGTGTTTTTACCAACATGTCGTCCACGTATACCTCCATGAGTTTCCCGATATGGTCTGCGAAGACCTTATTCATTAATCTTTGGTAGGTAGCTCCTGTGTTTTTGAGTCCGAATGGCATGACGACATAACAGTAATTTGCTTTTGGGGTTAGGAATGAGGTCTTTTCTTGATTCGGCGGGTACATTGGGATTTGATTATATGCCGAATAAGCATCCGTGAAGGTGAGGTGCTTGTATCCGGAGGAGGTGTCCACTAAAGTGTCTATGCTTGGGAGTGGATAAGGGTCTTTTGGACAAGCTTTATTGAGGTCGGTGTAATCAGTGCACATTCGCCATTTTCCATTTGATTTTTTCACCAATACAACGTTGGCTAGCCATAGTGGATACTTGACTTCTCTTATTAATCCTACCTCCAGTAGAGCTTGTACTTCCATGGCTTGGGATCTTTCTGGCCCGAGCTTCCGACGCTTCTGTTGTACTGGCCGAGATCCTTGGTATACTGCCAGTTTGTGGCACATTAGTTTGGGATCTATGCCGGGCATGTCTGCGGCCTTCCATGCAAAGAGGTCAACATTATCTTTTAGGAACTGTATTAGAGATTTTTTTATGTCTCCTTTCAAAGTTGCCCCAATATTTGTTGTCTTATCTGGGACGTCCCCGATCTGGACTTCCTCGATCTCGCCCTCCGGTTGTGGACGAAGCTCTTTCCGACCTCGAACTCCCCCGAGTTTGATAGTGTTGATTTCTTCTCCTTTGCCTCTAAGGTTCAGACTTTCGTTGTAACACCGTCGCGCAGTTTTTTAGTCTCCTTTTATCGTGGCGATCCCTTCTGAAGTTGAAAATTTCATGCATAGATGTGGAGTTGAAACTACCGCGGCGAGCTGATTTAGTGTTGTTTATCCTATCAAGGCATTATAGGCTGCGCCCACGTTGACTACGATGTAGTCTATATTTAGTGTCCTTGATCGGGTTCCTTTTCCAAAAGTTGTGTGTAGTGAGATATATCCAAGTGGTTAGATTGGAGTGTCTCCTAGTCCAAACAAGCTGTTTGGATATTCTCTGAGCTCTTTTTCCTGTAGGCCGAGTTTATCGAAGGCGGATTTAAACAAGATATCCGCCGAGCTTCCTTGGTCTACCAGTGTGCGATGGAGATTAGCGTTGGCCAATATGACAGTGATGACCATGGGATCGTCATGTCCTGGTATGATGCCTGCCGCGTCCTCTTTGGTGAAAGTAATAGTAGGGAGGTCAGGTGCTCCTTTCCCTCCCTCGACATGATATATCTCCTTAAGGTGTCTCTTGCGAGATGATTTGGAGATTCCTCCTCCTGCAAATCCTCCATTTATCATGTGGACATGTCTCTGCGGGGTGAGATGTGGTCATTCAGTTCGTCCGACCTCCTCGTCCCTACTTCTTTTTCTGGCTCATCCTTCTTGCTAACTAAGTACTGATCTAGTCTCCCCTCTCTTACCAATTTTTCTATGACGTTTTTCAAGTCGAAGCACTCGTTCGTGGGATGTCAGTAGATTCGATGATATTCATAATATTTTGTCCAATTTCTACCTCCTCTTTTGCTTTTGATTGGTCGAGGTGGTGGAATCTTCTCAATGTGGCATACTTCTCGGTAAACTTCCATGAGAGACACCCAAAGAGGGGTGTAATTGTGGTATTTTTTAATCTTCTCTCCATGTTGATTTTCTTTTTTCTTGGACTCTTTATCCTTGTCCCAAGAGGGGTAGGAGAATCCGGATTTTGAGGTCTCTCCTAGTCGAGAATTTTCTTCCATGTTGATATACTTCTCTGCTCGTTCTTGTACTTCATTCAGAGACGTAGGATGTTTCTTTAATATAGAGTGACTAAAAGGTCCTTCACGTAGGCCATTGATGAGGCCCATGATGGCGGCTTCTGTTGGCAAATCCTGTATGTCCAGACATGCTTTGTTGAATCTTTCCATGTAATTGCGAAGACTTTTCCGATCCCCTTGCTTGATCCCTAATAAGCTTGGGGCATGTTTGGCTTTGACTTTCTAGATAGAAAATCTGGCAAGAAATTTCTTGGCTAAGTCGTCAAAACTTGTGATGGATCTAGGGGGCAGCTTGTCGAACCACTTAATTTCTGTTTTTGTTAAAGTGGTCGGGAAGGCTTTGCATCGAG
This sequence comes from Arachis ipaensis, assembly GCF_000816755.2. Lineage (NCBI taxonomy): Eukaryota > Viridiplantae > Streptophyta > Magnoliopsida > Fabales > Fabaceae > Arachis > Arachis ipaensis. The sequence goes on along the minus strand of NC_029793.2, from coordinate 126,847,712 downwards.
AGCGTCTGAGACATCAGTGAGATACATTCTACTTCTGAAATTGCTGAGATGATGGCTGGGATCGGAGGTACCGTCGTATGGAGTCATGTCGGAAGCTTTAAAATCCTTTGGAAACTTAGCTTTCATTATTTCCTTGATGAAGGGGTCTTGATCCTTGTGGGAAGTGTTATCGCGACCGGTTTGGATGGTTTTGGTTTTCAGGTCGGTTTCGAGTTTTAGAAGTTTGTCCTCCAACTCTGGGCGTCGCCTAGTTTCTCTTTGGAGGTTTCTTTCGGCTTCCCGTTGATGTTCGGCCTCTTTTTCGAGCTGTTTAAGGCGATCTTGTTGAGCTTGTAGAGCCTCCATGATTTATGTGTTTGGCAAATTCTTGTCTTTGTTTAGTTGAGGTGTATCCTTTGGTGTGGTGTCCGCGTTCTTATGTGGAGTTCTCTCCTCCAATCCGGAGTCATGGTCGTTGTCAAGGTTGTTCGCCATGGTGATGGGATGACTTCTAGGTTCCCCGGAAATGGCGCCAATGTTCCGAGGGTTACCTAAAACTGTTAGGTCGATCTCGGATGAGATCTGCGATGGCGGCCAGAGCTGATACGTCCAACTTGTTGGAGGCGGTGGTGGTGCTGATGTAGCTGGTCCTTTGTCACTGGAGAGTGGTGGTACCTACAAGAGACTCCGATGTTTAAGTTAGCATGGGTTTTAAGCAGGTATTTTGTAGAATCAGAGTATGAGTTATACTTGGGTGCTCCAGTGTATTTATAATAGTGTGGGCTGACCTTTCCAGATAAGATAAGTTAGTTATATTTTGAGTGAGGTCATCTTATCTTCAAGGGGAGGCGCCCTTATCTTTTTAGGCTTTAGTTACCTTTAGATTGGGATGTATCCTTTTATTTGGGCCTTCTTGGGCCTCCTGTAGCATTTTGGCCGAGCTCTATGAGAAGAGCTCAGGTAATCCTGACCTAAAGAGGTCGGTCAACTTGTTTGTCATCAGCCCGGGTCGTACAGCTCGACCCAGGGCATGAACAGATGGTTAGTGTTCACACCCTGGGTCGAGCTATCCGACCCGGGATGTTCAGAAACAAAGCAACCGACCTCTTCAGGTCAGTCTATCCGACCTCTTCTCAAAGAGCTCGGCCAAATTGACAGGAAAGCCCAGTAAAGGGCCCAAATAGAGGAACACGACCCAAATCCAAAGGCAGTCCAAGCCTTTAGAGATAAAGGCGGTTCCCTTGAAGATAAGCTGACCTCACCCAAAGATAAGATAAGATAAGATAAGATAAGATAAGATAAGATAAGATAAGATAAGATAAAGATAACTAACTTATCTTATCTAAGAAGGTCACTCTACACCATTATAAATACACTGGAGCACCCAGGTATAGCTCATACTCTGATTCTACTAAAAATCTGCTTAATACCCTTGCTAACTTAAGCATCGGAGTCCCTCGCAGGTACCACCACCCTCTGATGACAAAGGATCAGCAGCGCAGCCAGTCCAACAAGTCGGACACGTCATCTCCGACCAGTACAGAAGATCTCGTCCGAGATCCACCTACAATTTCAGGTAACCCTCGGAACATTGGCGCCGTTGCCGGGGACCTGGAAGTCATCCCATTGCCTTGGCGGACGACCATGACAACGACCACGATTCAGATTTAGAGGATAGAACACCACACAAAAACACGGACACTACACTAAAAGATACCCCGGAATCTAACGGGGACAAAAACTCATCAAATTCGGGGGTGATAGAAGCACTTCAAGATCGTTTAATGTAATTTGAAAAAGAAACCCAGCATCAACGAGAAGTTAGGAAGGACCTACAAAGAGAAGTAAGGCGACGCCGAGAATTAGAAGATAAACTTCTAAAACTCGAAGCCGATCTCAAAGCCAAAACTACTCGGTCCACCTTTGAGGATAACTCTCGCAAGGATCAAGATCCATTCACTAGGGAGATCATGAAGACCAAAATCCCTAAGGATTTCAAACTTCTGGATATGACTTTGTATGACGGCACTACAGATTCCAACCATCACCTCAGCAATTTCAGAAGTAGAATGTACCTCACCGACGCCTCAGATGCAGTTTGCTGCAAAGCCTTTCCAACAACTCTTACAAAGACAGCAATTAGATGGTTCGACAACCTACCTCCGAAGTCCATCTCAAGCTTTGACGACTTAGCCAAAAAGTTCCTGGCTAGATTCTCCAAAAGATAAGGCTAAGCACGCCCCACAGTCTATTAGGAATCAAGCAAGGAGATCGAAAAAGTCTTCGCAACTACATGGAAAGATTCAACAAAACATACCTAGACATACAAAGCCTACCGACAGAGGCCGCCATCATGGGCCTCATCAATGGCCTACGAGAGGGACCTTTTAGCCAATCTATATAAAAGAAGTATCCCACATCTCTGGACGAAGTGCAAGAACAAGCGGAGAAATACATCAGCATGGAAGAAAATTCTCGACTAGGAGAAACCTCAAAATCCGGATTCACCTACCGAGACAAAGATAAAGAGTCCAAAAAGAAGGAAGATCAACAAGGGGAAAAATTAAAAAATATCATAATTACACCCCTCTTTGGGTGTCCCTTGTGGATGTTTACAAAGAAGTCTGCCACACAGAAAAAATACCCCCAGCTCGACCACTTAAAGGCAAAAGGGGAGGAGGAAACTGGAATGAATATTGTGAATACCATCGAGTCCGTGGGCACTCCACCAATGAATGCTTTGACTTAAAAAATATCATAAAAAATTAGTGAGAGAAGGAAAACTAGATCGGTATCTGGCCACCCGGGACGATGAGCAAAGAAAAAGGAGAAGGGACGAGGAGGTTGGACGAACCGAGCGATCATCTCGTACACCAGAAAGACATGTTCATATGATATACGGAGGGTTTACAGGAGGAGGAATCTCCAAATCATCTCGTAAAAGATATCTCAAAGAAGTATATCACATCGAAGGAAAGGAGGAAGCACCCAACATCCCTGCAATTACGTTTACCAAAGAAGATGCATCCGGTATCATCTCAGGACACGACGATCCCATGGTCATCACCATTATACTGGCAGATACAAATCTCCACCACACACTGATAGACCAAGGGAGCTCCGCTGACATCTTATTCAAAACTGCCTTCAACAAGCTCGGCCTGGAAGATAAGGAACTTAGAGCATATCCAAACAGCCTGTTCGGACTGGGAGACACTCCAGTGCAACCACTGGGATACGTCCCACTACACACAACCTTCAGAAAAGGAAACCAATCCAGAACACTCAAAATAGACTACATCGTGGTCGACGTGAGTTCAGCCTACAATGCCCTAGGTCGGACAACATTAAATCAACTCGGCGTAATAGTCTCAACTCCACATCTATGCATGAAATTCCCAACTGCAGAAGAGATAGTTACGATAAGAGCAGATCAGAAGATGGCGTGCCGCTGTTATAACGAAAGTATAAACCTCAGAGGCAGAGGAGAAGAATTCTACACAATTGAACTTGGTGGAGTTCAGAGGCGAGAAGAGCTCCGTCCACAACCTGAAGGCGAAGTAGAGAAAGTCCAGATCAAAGACGTCCCGGACAAAACAACCAATATTGGCACGATTTTAAAAGGAGACATAAAAGAATCACTCGTACAGTTTTTACGGGAAAACGCCGACCTCTTTGCATGGAAGGCTGCAGACATACCAGACATAGACCCCGAGTTAATGTGTCATAAGCTAGCAGTCTACCCTGGATCTCGGCCAGTACAACAGAGGCATAGAAAACTCGGACCCGAACGATCCCGAGCTGTGGAAGAGCAGGTACAAGCTCTACTGGAGGCAGGATTCATAAGAGAAGTCAAGTACCTACTATGGCTAGCTAACGTCGTCTTGGTGAAAAAATCAAATGGGAAGTGGCGAATGTGCACCGACTATAGTGATATCAACAAAGCCTGCCCAAAAGACCCTTATCCACTCCCAAGTATCGACGCTCTGGTAGATGCCTCCTCCGGATATAAGTACCTCTCGTTTATGGATACATATTCCGGATACAATCAAATCCCAATGTACCCACCCGATCAAGAAAAAATCTCGTTTTTAACACCAAAAGCAAACTACTGCTACATTGTGATGCCTTTTAGTCTCAAAAACGCGAGAGCTACTTATCAAAGGCTAATGAATAAAGTCTTCTCAGATCATATCAGAAAAGTCATGGAAGTCTATGTGGACGACATGTTGATAAAGATACAAAGTGAAGAGACATTATTGTCCAACCTGGTCCAAGTGTTCGACATTATAAGGAAGCATGACATGCGACTCAATCCTACAAAATGCACCTTTGCAGTAGAAGCCGGCAAGTTCTTAGGTTTTATGCTCACACAAAGAGGAATTTAGGCAAATCCGGATAAATGCCAGGCCATACTCAACATGAAGAGCCCAACTTGTGTCAAAGAGGTACAACAACTCAACGAGAGATTGGCAGCCCTGTCCATATTCCTAGCGGGATCAGCGATAAGATCTCTTCCCTTCTATGCTACTCTAAGGAAAGGAAAGAGGTTCGAATGGACAACGGAGTACGAACAAGCCTTCCAAGATTTCAAAAGATTCCTAGGACAGCCACCTATCCTATCTCGGCCACGAGAAGGAGAACCACTCATATTATACCTCGCGGTAGGGAGTCGGGCAGTAGCCTCAGCACTAGTTCGAGAAGACGACAGTGGGTAACTGGTATGCGAAATTGTTACTCTGAGGTTGTAAAATTTGTTGTTCGTTCTCTCCCTGGCAATGGCGCCAATAACTGGTGCACAATACCATGGTCCAAACATAACTTCACAACTTCGCACAACTAACCAGCAAGTGCACTGGGTCGTCCAAGTAATAAAACCTTACGTGAGTAAGGGTCGATCCCACGGAGATTGTTGGTATGAAGCAAGCTTTGGTCATCTTGTAAATCTCAATTAGGCGGATATCAAATGGTTATGGAGTTTTCGAATAATAATAATAAATAAACAGAAAATAAAGATAGAAATACTTATGTAATTCATTGGTGAGAATTTCAGATAAGTATATAGAGATGCTTTCGTTCCTCTGAACCTCTGCTTTCCTGCTGTCTTCATCCAATCCTTCCTACTCCTTTCCATGGCAAGCTTTCTATAAGGGCATCACCGTTGTCAATGGCTACATCCCATCCTCTCTGTGAAAATGGTCCAAATGCTCTGTCACGGCATGGCTAATCATTTGGAGGTTCTCGATCATACTGGAATAGGATTTACTATCCTTTTGTGTCTGTCACTACGCCCAACACTCGCGAGTTTGAAGTTCGTCACAGCCATCCCTTCCCAGATCCTACTCGGAATACCACAGACAAGGTTTAGACTTTTCGGATCTCAGGAATGGCCATCCATGGGTTCTAACTTATACCACGAAGATACTAATAACTTGGACTCGGTCCCCTGTATTAGATATCTAAGAGATACTCATTCTAGCTTGGTTGCATGTAGAACGGTAGTGTTTGTCAGGCACGCGTTCATAAGTGAGAATGATGATGAACGTCACATAATCATCACATTCATCATGTTCTTGGGTGCGAATGGATATCTTAGAAGTGAAATAAGTTGAATTGAATAGAAAACAGTAGTACTTTGCATTAATTCATGAGGAACAGCAGAGCTCCACACCTTAATCTATGGAGTGTAGAAACTCTACCGTTGAAAATACATAAGTAAAAGGTTCAGGCATGGCCGAGAGGCCAGCCCCCAAAACTTGATCACAGGATCAAAAATACAATCCAGGATCATCCAAAGATGTCTAATACAATAGTAAAAAGTCCTATTTATACTAAACTAGTTACTAGGGTTTACAGAAGTAAGTAATTGATGCATAAATCCACTTCCGGGACCCACTTGGTGTGTGCTTGGGCTGAGCTTAAAGTTTACACATGGAGAGGTCATTCTTGGAGTTGAACGCCAGTTTGTAACGTGTTTCTGGCGTTCAACTCTGGTTCGTGACGTGTTTCTGGCGTTTAACTCCAGACTACAGCGTAGAACTGACGTTCAATGCCCTTTTGCGTCGTTTAAACGCAGCTAAAGTATAGACTATTATATATTGCTGGAAAGCCCTAGATGTCTACTTTCCAACGCAATTAGAAGCGCGCCATTTTGAGTTCTGTAGCTCCAGAAAATCTACTTTGAGTGCAGGGAGGTCAGAATCCAACAGCATCAGCAGTCCTTCTTCAACCTCTGAATCTGATTTTTGCTCAAGTCCCTCAATTTCAGCCAGAAAATACCTGAAATCACAGAAAAACACACAAACTCATAGTAAAGTCTAGAAATGTAAATTTAACATAAAAACTAATAAAAGCATCCCTAAAAGTAACTAGATCCTACTAAAAACATACTAAAAACAATGCCAAAAAGCGTATAAATTATCCGCTCATCACAACACCAAACTTAAATTGTTGCGTGTCCCCAAGCAACTGAAAATCAAATAGGATAAAAAGAAGAGAATATACTATAAATTCCAAACTATCAATGAAACA
>NC_029793.2:126838502-126840536 GCF_000816755.2 Arachis ipaensis | reverse complement strand
TCCACCCTTAATTGTCCCATGTTGGAACTTAATTCTCCTAGGAAGGTGTTGATTTGCTCCCAAAAATTCTGTGGAGGAAAGTGCATCCCTTGAGGTATCTCAGGGATTTCTTGATGATGAGCTTCCTCATGTGTTTCTTGTGCTCCATGAGTGGGCTCTCTTGTTTGCTCCATCCTTTTCTTAGTGATGGGCTTCTCTTCCTCAATGGGAATGTCTCCTTCTATGAAAGCTTCAGCTGAGTAACATAGATGGCAAATAAGATGAGGGAAAGCTAGCCTTGCCAAGGGGGAGGACTTTTTGGCTATTTTGTAGAGTTCAAGGGAGATGACTTCATGAACTTCTACTTCCTCACCAGTCATGATGATATGAATCATGATGGCCCGATCCACAGTAACTTCAGATCGGTTGCTAGTGGGGATGATGGAGCGTTGGATGAACTCCAACCATCCTCTAGCCACAGGCTTAAGGTCCAGTCTTTTAAGTTGAACCGGTTTGCCTTTTGAGTCAATCTTCCATTGAGCTCCTTCCACACATATGTCCATGAGGACTTGGTTCAACCTTTGATCAAAGTTGACTCTCCTTGTGTAGGGGTGTGCGTTCTCTTCCATCATTGGCAAGTTGAACGCCAACCTTACATTTTTCGGACTAAAATCTAAGTAATTCCCCCGAACCATAGTGAGATAATTCTTTGGGTTCGGGTTCTTACTTTGATCATGGTTCCTTGTGATCCATGCATTAGCATAGAACTCTTGAACCATTAGAATTCCGACTTGTTGGATGGGGTTTGTTAGAACTTCCCAACCTCTTCTATGGATCTCATGTCGGATCTCCGGATACTCATTTCTCTTGAGCTTGAAAGGGACCTCGGGGATCACCTTCTTCTTGGCCACAACATCATAGAAGTGGTCTTGATGAGCTTTGGAGATGAATCTTTCCATCTCTCATGACTCGAAGGTGGAAGCTTTTGTCTTCCCTTTCCCTTTTCTAGAGGATTCTCCGGTCTTAGGTGCCATCAATGGTAATGGAAAAACAAAAAGCTTATGCTTTTACCACACCAAACTTAGAATATTGCTCGCCCTCGAGCAAGAGAAGAAAGAATAGATGAAGAAGAAGAAGAAAATATGGAGGAGAGGAGGGAGAGGTGTATTCGGCCAAGAAGGGGAAGAGAGGGTTGTGTTGTGTGAAAATGAAGAAGAATGGAGGGCTTTATATAAGGAAGGGAGGGGGGTTTAGTGATGCCATATAGGGTGGGTTTGGGTGGGAAATTGATTTTGAATTTTAAAGGTAGGTGGAGTTTATGAGGTAGGTTTATGGGGAAGAGTGGATGGATGTGAGTGGTGAAGTGGTGATAGGGAAGAGAGATTGAGGTGATTGGTGAAGAGTTTTGGGGAAGAGTGTTTATTGGGAAGAGAGGATGAACATTGAGAAGAGGGAAGAGAGTGAGTGGTGGTAGGTGGGGACCCTGTGGGGTCCATAGATGCTGAGTTGATCCTGTGGGGTCCACAGATCCTGAGGTGTCAAGGATTTGCATCCCTGCACCAATTAGGCATGTAAAATGCCTTTGCATGCAATTCTGGCGTTTAAACGCCGAATTGATGCTTGTTTCTGGCATTCAGCGCCAGCTCTTCCTTAGTGTGCATTTCTGGCGTCTGAACGCCAGGATGCTGCTTGTTTCTGGCGTTCAACGCCAGATCCATGCTCTGTTCTGGCGTTGAATCTCTATGGTCTCTAGATGAGCCTCAGATTCCTTTGGTTCCTCAAAGGGAAACTCCTTATTGATCACTGGACATCCCAGGAGGTCTTCCTCCTTGGGATTCACGTCCTCCCCTTCCTCTTTGGATTCGGCCATGATGGTTATATCAATGGCCTTGCACTCTCCTTTTGGATTTTCTTCTGTATTTCTTGGGAGAGTACTAGGAGGGATTTCAGTGATTCTTTTACTCAGCTGACCCACTTGTGCTTCCAAATTTCTAATGGAGGACCTTGTTTCATTCATGAAACTCACAGTGGCCTTAGATAGATCAAAGACTAAGT
>NC_029793.2:126838169-126838324 GCF_000816755.2 Arachis ipaensis | reverse complement strand
CCTCCCAACAAGCGCTTCTTTAATGTCAATAGCTTGACAGTGGGCTCTCAAGGAGCCTCACAGATGTTCAGAGTATTGTTGAGACTCCCCAACACCAAACTTAGAGTTTAGATATGGGAGTTCAACACCAAACTTAGAGTTTGGTTGTGGCCTCC
>NC_029793.2:126836865-126837473 GCF_000816755.2 Arachis ipaensis | reverse complement strand
AGGAGGTCTTCCTCCTTGGGATTCACGTCCTCCCCTTCCTCTTTGGATTCGGCCATGATGGTTATATCAATGGCCTTGCACTCTCCTTTTGGATTTTCTTCTGTATTTCTTGGGAGAGTACTAGGAGGGATTTCAGTGATCCTTTTACTCAGCTGGCCCACTTGTGCTTCCAAATTTCTAATGGAGGACCTTGTTTCATTCATGAAACTCACAGTGGCCTTAGATAGATCAAAGACTAAGTTTGCTAAATTAGAGGTATTTTGTTCAGAGTTCTCTGTCTGTTGCTGAGTGGATGATGGAAAAGGCTTGCTATTGCTAAACCTGTTTCTTCCACCATTATTAAAGCCTTGTTGAGGCTTTTGTTGATCCTTCCATGAGAGATTTGGGTGATTTCTCCATGAGAGATGATAGGTGTTTCCATATGGTTCACCCATATAATTTACCTCTGCTATTTCAGGGTTCTCAGGATCATATGCTTATTCCTCAGAAGATACCTCTTAAGTACTGTTGGATGCAGCTTGCATTCCATTCAGACTCTGAGAAATCATATTGACTTGCTGAGTCAATATTTTATTCTGAGCCAATATGGCGTTCAGAGTATCAATTTC
>NC_029793.2:126819313-126836793 GCF_000816755.2 Arachis ipaensis | reverse complement strand
AGCTCAAAATTGTTTGCTCCAATGGTAGGGATGGAGATGCTTCTTCCATGTAAATTAGAATTAGGTGCAGTAAAGTCACCAAGCATCCTCCTTGCATTATTATTAGTTTCGGCTGCCATATCCTCTTCTTGTTCAAAAATTTCTGTAAGGTTATCTCTGGATTGTTGTATTTTAGCTTATCTTAGTTTCCTCTTCAGAGTCCTTTCAGGTTTAGGGTCTGCTTCAACAAGAATGTTCTTGTCCTTGCTCCTGCTCATATGAAAAAGAGGGAGCAGAAAAATAATAATAATAGGGATCTTTTTTGCCCAGGTATAGAGGTTCCCCTGTGTGAGTAGAAGAAGAAAATAATGTAATGTAAAGAAGGAAAGAAGAGAAAATTCGAACACAGATGGAAGAGGGAGTTCGAATTTGTGTGAGATGAAGTGTTAGTAGATGAATAAATAAATAGAAGGAGATGAGAGAGAAAGAGAATTTTCGAAAATAAAATTTTGAAAAGGGGTTAGTGATTTTCGAAAATTAGGAATGAAATCAAGTTTAAAATTAAAAATTGAAACAATTAGTTAATTAAAAAGAATTTTTGAAAAAGAGGGAAGAGATTTTAAAAAATTAGAGGGAGAGAGTTAGTTAAGTAGTTTTGAAAAAGATAAGAAGCAAAACAAAAAGTTAATTAGTTAGTTGAAACAAATTTTGAAAATCAATTTTGAAAAGATAAGAAGATAAGGAGTTAGAAAAGATATTTTAAAATCAAATTTTTGAAAAAAGATGTGTTTTAAAAAGATATGATTAAGAGGATATGATTTTTAAAAAGATAAGATAAAAAGATCTTTTTGAAAAGATATGATTGAAATTAGTTTTGAAAAAGATTTGATTTTTTAAAATCACAATTAATGACTTGATTCACAAGAAATCACAAGATATGATTCTAGAACTTAAAGTTTGAATCTTTCTTAACAAGTAAGAAACTTGAAATTTTCGAATCAAAACATTAATTGTTGAGGATATTTTCGAAAATTATGAGATAAAATTAAGAAAAAGATTTTTGAAAAATATTTTTAAAATTTTCAAAAATAAATAAGAAAAATGAAAAAGATTTGATTTTTGAAAAAGATTTTGAAAAAGATAAGATTTTTAAATTGAAAATTTGATTTGACTCATAAAAACAACTAAATTTTAAAAAGTTTTGAAAAAGTCAACTCAAATTTTCGAAATTTATGAGTGAAAAAGGGAAAGATATTTTTTTTATTTTTGAATTTTTAATGATGAAAGAGAAAAACATGAAAATGATGCAATGCATGAAAATTTTGGATCAAAACAATGAATGCATGCAAGAATGCTATGAATGTCAAGATGAACACCAAGAACTTATTTTTGAAAAATTTTCAAGAAAAGAAAACATGCAAGACACCAAACTTAGAAATTTTTCATGTATAGACACTATGAATGCAATAATGCATAGGAAAAACAAGAAAAGACACAAAACAAGAAAATATGAAGATCAAACAAGAAGACTGGCCAGGAACAACTTGAAGATCATGAAGAACACTATGAATGCATGAATTTTTGAAAAATGCATAAAATTTTAGAAAAAAATGTAATTGACACCAAACTTAAAATTGACTCAAGACTCAAACAAGAAACACAAAATATTTTTGATTTTTATGATTTTATGAATTTTTTTTGGATTTTTCGAAAATTAATGTGAAAAAGAAAAATAAGGATTTCAAAATTTTTAAGAAGAATTCCAGGGATCTTTCAATATTAGCCCAAAGCTCCAATCAAAGGGTTGGACATGGCTTAATAGCTAGTCAGCTTTAGGATATAAATCAGGCATGCAACAGCTGATATTCAAATTAACTTGCCTCTATGCTGATGGTTGGAAGCCCCTATCCAAAAGAATTAGACCTGGCTTTACAGCCAGCCAGGCTTCAACATGCTTCATGAAACACTAGAATTTATTCTTAAAATTTAGAATAATTTTCGAAAACAGATGAGAAATTTTTGAAAGATTTTTGAAAATAAAACAAAAAGAAAATTACCTAATCTGAGCAATAAGATGAACCGTCAGTTGTCCAAACTCGAACAATCCCCGGCAACGGGGCCAAAAACTTGGTATGTGAAATTGTTACTCTGAGGTTGTAAAATTTGTTGTTCGTTCTCTCCCTGGCAATGGCGCCAATAACTGGTGCACAATACCATGGTCCAAACATAACTTCACAACTTCGCACAACTAACCAGCAAGTGCATTGGGTCGTCCAAGTAATAAAACCTTACGTGAGTAAGGGTCGATCCCACGGAGATTGTTGGTATGAAGCAAGCTATGGTCATCTTGTAAATCTCAGTTAGGCGGATATCAAATGGTTATGGAGTTTTCGAATAATAATAATAAATAAACAGAAAATAAAGATAGAAATACTTATGTAATTCATTGGTGAGAATTTCAGATAAGTATATAGAGATGCTTTCGTTCCTCTGAACCTCTGCTTTCCTGCTGTCTTCATCCAATCCTTCCTACTCCTTTCCATGGCAAGCTTTCTGTAAGGGCATCACCGTTGTCAATGGCTACATCCCATCCTCTCTGTGAAAATAGTCCAAATGCTCTGTCACGGCATGGCTAATCATCTGGAGGTTTTCGATCATACTGGAATAGGATTTACTATCCTTTTGCGTCTGTCACTACGCCCAGCACTCGCGAGTTTGAAGTTCGTCACAGCCATCCCTTCCCAGATCCTACTCGGAATACCACAGACAAGGTTTAGACTTTTCGAATCTCAGGAATGGCCATCCATGGGTTCTAACTTATACCACAAAGATACTAATAACTCGGACTCGGTCCCCTGTATTAGATATCTAAGAGATACTCATTCTAGCTTGGTTGCATGTAGAACGGTAGTGTTTGTCAGGCACGCGTTCATAAATGAGAATGATGATGAGCGTCACATAATCATCACATTCATCATGTTCTTGGGTGCGAATGGATATCTTAGAAGCGGAATAAGTTGAATTGAATAGAAAACAGTAGTACTTTGCATTAATTCATGAGGAACAGCAGAGCTCCACACCTTAATCTATGGAGTGTAGAAACTCTACCATTGAAAATACATAAGTGAAAGGTTCAGGCATGGCCGAGAGGCCAGCCCCCAAAACGTGATCACAGGATCAAAAATACAATCCAGGATCTTCCATAGATGTCTAATACAATAGTAAAAAGTCCTATTTATACTAAACTAGTTACTAGGGTTTACAGAAGTAAGTAATTGATGCATAAATCCACTTCTGAGACCCGCTTGGTGTGTGCTTGGGCTGAGCTTAAAGTTTACACGTGGAGAGATCATTCTTGGAGTTGAACGCCAGTTTGTAACGTGTTTCTGGCGTTCAACTCTGGTTCGTGACGTGTTTCTGGCGTTTAACTCCAGACTGCAGCGTAGAACTGGCGTTCAACGCCCTTTTGCGTCATCTAAACTCGGCCAAAGTATGGATTATTATATATTTCTGGAAAGCCCTGGATGTCTACTTTCCAACGCAATTGGAAGCGCGCCATTTTGAGTTCTGTAGCTCTAGAAAATACACTTTGAGTGTAGGGAGGTCAGAATCCAACAGCATCAGCAGTCCTTCTTCAACCTCTGAATCTGATTTTTGCTCAAGTCCCTCAATTTCAGCCAGAAAATACCTGAAATCACAGAAAAACACACAAACTCATAGTAAAGTCTAGAAATGTGAATTTAACATAAAAACTAATAAAAACATCCCTAAAATTAACTAGATCCTACTAAGAACATACTAAAAACAATGCCAAAAAGCGTATAAATTATCCGCTCATCACAACACCAAACTTAAATTGTTGCTTGTCCCCAAGCAACTGAAAATCAAATAGGATAAAAAGAAGAGAATATACTATAAATTCCAAACTATCAATGAAACATAGCTCCAATCAGATGAGTGGGACTTGTAGCTTTTTGCCTCTTGAATAGTTTTGGCATCTCACTTTATCCATTGAGGTTCAGAATGATTGGCATCTATAGGAACTCAGAGTTCAGATAGTGTTATTGATTCTCCTAGTTCAGTATGTTGATTCTTGAACACAGCTACTTTATGAGTCTTGGCCGTGATATAAAAACTGCTAGCTATAATAACGGCAAGCTTCAGAGGCGACCAAAATCAATCCCAAAAGCTGGGAAACCGCTTTGTTTTTCAAAATAAAGTTGCTAAACAAGCAACCAAAAGAATGTCAATAGTCAGCAAAATACCATTTAAAAAAAATAAACAGTTCAAAAGCCCACAGACAGGGCCATACACAAATATACCAAGAATAACTAAAGAGGATCTAGAGGTTTCCCAGAAGCTGCATCAACATGGGGCGAAGGAGGACGAGTCTGGAGGGGCACAGCATCCACCGTCCCGTCGTCTCGATTTAATATCTGACAATTCGGCTCGGGCTCGGGATGACTAACCCCAGCAGGAGGAGTTGAAGAAGTCGGCACAACAGTGGCTTTGGCAACCGGCACAGACAGAGGTTCAACATTGTCGTCATCAAGGTCGTCAGGGAAAATCTTGCCCTCCTTTACAACATTATCCAGACTAAAGAGAGTAAGGTCGACCTCGCAAGCAAGAACTCGAACTTGCTCCTTCAGATTCTCATAAGCAGCATTTACGCTGCCCACAAGGTGACCCTGGAGCTCGGCATAGTCAATCCGGGCAGACTCCAACTCTTCCCTGAGACGTATTACCTCACGGTAGGATGTGACATAGCTGTCCTTGTGCCTCAATGCCGTGTCTTCAGCCAACCTCACAGAAGCCACCAAAGCAACAGAACTTGCCTTCTCGCCCTCCAACTCCTTCTCTAGCTTGGCCACCTTCACTTGAAGCTCCTCCTTCAAACCTTTCATTCTATTAAACTCCCGCTTAGCCTCTTCCATAAAGGCCTTAGTAGCATGAAGGGGAAGATCTTGGACAGTACGGTACATAGTAGCTCCCATATGTGCCATTTTTATGCTGCTCCGAGTTATGAAGTCTAAACGGCGAAGAAGAAAGACGTCGTCAGTAGGGATGGTACCATAAGGACCAATCTGCTGATCAACAAACTCAACCGCATCAAAATCAGGGGCGTCGAGGTTAAAAGGCTCAGTTGTCTTCTATTTTTTGTTTGGAGGAGCACCAGAAGTAGCCACAGAAGCTTGTGGAGGATCGACCAAACGAACCCGGGGAGTAGGGATTACCTTTCTCGCCCCCGGTGAGCTCGGTACGGCCGGCTTCAACTGAACCTGGGACGACCCCTCCCTGGCCGCCTTGGCCGAGACGTTTTGGGCTGCAGAAGCCTTCCTTGCCCTTTTGAAGAAGGCCTTCATAGATTCATTATTTTTAATCATCTCTGCAAGCAAAACACAACAGTAAGGAACCAAGTCACAAATCAGAAAAGAGCTTGCAAAAAAATATGGGAGTAGACAAAAGAGGAGAATAAAAAAATTGACCACTACCCAACTCAGTTCGGAGGAGAGAGGGGTTGGTTAAAAATTTTTTTGTGTCGAGATGGGGAGGCTGCCCCCAGTTTTCTTCCAGAATAGTCACGAAAGCTTGCTCAGCCTCATCCAACATTTTCCATGTATATCTAGATACCCCCACATCCTTTTGCCATTCCAAGGGAAAGGCGGGCTCGTCATTTTCATCTAGAAAAAAGAGCCGAGCTCCTTCAACAGCTCGGACCTTAAAAAAGTAATTTTTAAAGTCACGGAAAGATTCATCAAACATGGAGAAAACCTTTTTTCCCTGGGAAGCTCGGAAAGAAACCCAAGCGGCTTTCTTCTTAACTACCCCAGACTTTGTCAAAACAAAGAGATAAAAGAAAAAGGATTGTGAAGCAGGAATACCGAATCCATGACACAACAATTGAAAGATTTTTATGAAACCCCAGGAATTGGGGTGAAGTTGGGACGGAGCAACATTACAGAACCATAACAGGTTGGTCTCAAAATCGGTAAAAGGAAGAGTGATATTCATTTGACTAAAAAAGAAGTCGTAGGCATAGAACAAAGGGCGCTCTCCAGCAATTCGGATAGAGAAATAGACCCTCTCCTTAGAACTCGGAGATACAAGCTCATAGTTCTTTTCATCACCAACATTACCACAGATCTTATGAAATTGCCCAAGTTGCTGACAGAACTCAGAGTCAACCAACGAAACACACAGAAGAACCATAGAATTCACCCAATCAGCCATGCCCTCAGGGACTTGGGAAGACGTCTCAACAATATTTTTGCGAGAAGACATGAGGCCAACTAATCCTACAACAAGAAAAGAAGATCGGATTACTAAAAAACATCTCGGATGAAGGACAAAACAACTCGGCTAGTATAATTCAGATGGCACAAACAACAAAAAAAAACCCCAGGACCCACACAGAAGGTCCAGGGGCATCTTTTGGAGGCAGTCAGGGAACAAGGATTCAGGAAAACCTACAAAACTAACGCAGAGCGAAACCCTTTCTAAAGTGAAAAAGAAAGCAGCATCCCAGAAAGCTACGAATTAGACAAAACCGAAATAGCTACCTTCCAAATTCGCAGTCTTAGCTTATCAGCAAGCAAAATAGCAAAACATATCAAGAAGAAGTCATCAAAGACGCCACCTTTTTTGGAGAAATAAAAATCCCTCAGAATAAGCAAAATAACACGAAGAAATAATCGTTATCTTTCACAGAATTCATCAGCAATAGTTATCAGCATGACAAAAAGGAACAATCTTTCGAGAAAACAAGCAATGTGAGCAAAAGGACCATTTCAAAAGCAAGAACCCTCAAACAGTAAACAAGTAAGCGCACAGTGATACGAAAAGACTCAGACTTCAAGAGAAAAATCGAAACCCTATTAAAAGCCGAAAGCAAAACGACGAAAGAAGCACAAAGAAAGAAAAACCAACCTGAACAAAGGAAAAAGCTTCGAAGGAGATTGAAGATGGAAAGACGGAATCGCTCAGAAAATCGCCGAATGACGCCGCAACGCAAAAATGCAAAATTTAGGCGAAAACAGAAAGTGAGAGAGTAAAAGGGGAAGTTACAAAGAAAAACAAAGAAGAGAAACCGTTCGTGTGTGTGAAATTCAAAATAAATGGGCCAAGGGAAACGGAGCATTAAAAAACAATTAATGAAGGTATTAAACCCTCGCACGTTCCAAGAACAGAGCACTAATACAAAAGCGCACGTTTTCAGAAGAAAACGTTCCACATTCAAAAAAGGAAAATTCTACAAAGAAAGAAGTCGACAAATGCTCGAGTTCGGCTTCATCAGAGAAGGATCGAAGCCTTAAAGAACTAAGACTCGACCTCAAAAAGAAAGACCAAGCTCGAGCAGGGGCACTGTTCACACCCTGGGTCGAGCTATCCGACCCGGGATGTTCAGTAACAAAGCGACCGACCTCTTGAGGTCAGGCTATCCGACCTCTTCTCAAAGAGCTCGACCAAATCGACAGGAAAGCCCAGTAAAGGGCCCAAATAGAGGAACACAACCCAAATCCAAAGGCAGTCCAAGCCGTTAGAGATAAAGGCGGTTCCCTTGAAGTTAAGCTGACCTCACCCAAAGATAAGATAAGATAAGATAAGATAAAGATAACTAACTTATCTTTTCTAAGAAGGTCACTCTACAGCATTATAAATACACTGGAGCACCCAGGTATAACTCATACTCTGATTCTACAAAAAACCTGCTTAATACCCTTGCTAACTTAAGCATCGGAGTCCCTTGCAGGTACCACCACCCTCCGGTGACAAAGGATCAGCAGCGCAGCCAGTCCAACAAGTCGGACACGACAGCTCCGGCCGCCACCTACCAGCCGGACACGTCATCTCCGACCAGTACAGAAGATATCGTCCGAGATCGACCTACAGTTTCAGGTAACCCTCGGAACAGTTAGGATTAAATCTAATCAACGGTCCAGATTAATCATCTAGAACCTTCATTACAAATATCTATCCTACCAGAACTTTCTAAATACTTCTAGATTATTCCATACTATTCTTCATACTTCTATATACATCCATTACTCTATGACCTTCCAGACTCTTCTAGAACCTTCCAAAGTATTCCAGGACCTTTTAGGACATTCTACAATGTTTCGGAACCATCTAGAGCATTTTCAAACACTCTAGAAAACTATACAAACACTGTTAAATTTAACCTTCTAAAATTTACCCTGACAACAAGCACCTCTTCAAAAAACTTTACCAAACTAAGCCTTAGTATGAATGTCCTGCCACTCATTACTGGAGCATTAAAAAGATTGCAAGAGAGAAAGTATAGCCAATAATATTTTTTCTTAAGAACGTAAATAATAAATTTTTTAAATAAATAATTTAATTATTTTATTTACTGAAATATGTAATTCACAATGTATTTATCAATTTACATATTTGTCCCGCTTTCAATATAATTGAAACGAGATAATTTACTAGGAATAAAAATTTTTAAATATGTTACAAATTACATATTTTAGTAAATAAAATAACTAAATTATTTATTTTAAAAAATCCTTAAACAATAAGTAAAAAAATTAATTTTAATTTTAAAATTAAATTTTAAATATAATCATAATAAAAGAAAAGTTAATTTTAATTTTAAAAATCAAATTTTAAATTAATTAGGTTTAATCATAATTTTGAATCTTTTTATATTTTTGTTGCAACTACTCTCTTGCAATCCTGTGCCACTGCCGCTGCTGTATCGCGACTCTATTGGTATTTTACTTGATTCGCTTAATTTTGTGTGCTCATGTTTGGGAGAATGTTCATTTTACAATGTATGTAGATGGTTCTTTTTACTAGGATGTGGATGTTCATTATTAAACATCACTCAAAGAAAATTTTCAATTTCTTCTCCCTCCAATATATGATTTAAAAAAAAGAAACAGGTACATTATTTTCTTAAAAACTAAACATTTGAATTAGTACTCAAAAAGAGTACATACAAAAATAGATCGAATTTGATTGATTTAAATTTAAAAAGAAAAGGTTATAAGTTTAGGTTCCATAACGAAAAGAAACGCAGTAATTCAATCATTTAGTACGTGAGAGAATATCAAGAATAGAAAATTATTATATTAAAAGAAGCGTGAATTTGATAGGTATATAAAACAGAAAAAAAAAGTAGGAGAAATAACTGCATTTCTTCTCATCATAAAATCAGAACACGTAATTTTTCATCCCTAACATTCTCTCATCATATAACCTGAACACGTAACTTCTCATCCCTAATATTCTCTCATGTACTTATTGTTTCAATTTTTACATGTAATTTTTCTTTCTTCGTAAATTGTCTCGTTTCAATTATCTCATTTATAAACGAGATAAATCAATGTGATGTGAATTAGTACATACGCTACAAATTATATATTTTGGAAAATAAAATAATTAAATTATTTATTTAAAAAAATTGGCTGTTCACTCGTACCTAGACTTGGTCGCTTTTTAATTTACATATGGATGCATAAAAGGTGCTAGGTTGCAACCGCTCTCTTGCAATCTTGTGCCGTGGCTGCCGCTATATCACAACTCCGGTGCCTTCACAGCTGTTGTCTCGTTACTTATTTCTTTTTAACTAAGTCAGATGTTCATTTTACTATATATTTGGATGGTTCTTTTCATTCTAAAGTGGATATTTATTTGAGTATACCGTTAGTATTTTACTTGATTTGCTTAATTCTGCAAGCCCATATTCTACGTAATGTTCATTTTACTATGTACGCAGATGATTTTTTTACTAAGATATGAATGTTCATTATTAAACACCACTAAAAAAATCCTCAATTTCCTTTCCTCTAATATATGGTTTAAAAAAAGATACAGGTAAATTGTTTTCTTACAAACCAGCCATTTGAATTAGTACTCAAAAAGATTACATAAAAAATAGATCAAATTGAATTTATTTAAATTTGAGAAAAAGGTTGTACGTGTTCAGATTCCATAATGAAAAAAAATACGGTAATTGAATCGTTTAGTACGTGAGAGAATATCAAGGATAGACAATTATTATATTAAAAGAAGCGTGAAGTTGATGGAGTAGATAAAACAGAAAAAAGAGTGGGATATATATGCATTTCTTCTCATCATGAATTTAGAACACGTAACTTTTCATTGTAATATTCTCTCATCATGCATGGAACATGAACATGTAACTTCTCATCCCTAAAATTCTCTCACATACTCATTGTTTCAATTTTTACACATAATTTTTCATCTCTAGTAAATTATCTAATTTTAATTATCTCGTTTATACTGTAAACGAGATAAATCAACGTAATGTGAAGTGGTAAATATGCTACAAAGGACATATTTTGCTAAATAAAATAATTAAATTTTTTATTTAAAAAAAATCCTACAAACAATATTTTAAAAAAAGAAAATTAATCTTAATTTTAAAAATCAAATTTTAAATTAATTAGGTTTAATCATAATTTTGATTTTTTTTTTTATTTTTTCGCAATCATTCTCTTGCAATTTTGTGCCACCGCCGCTGATGTATTGCAACTCCAGTGACCCCGCAGCTGCTGTTTCGTTACTTATTTCTTATCAACTAAGTCGGATGTCCATTTTACTATGATGCAGATAGTTCTTTTTATTCTAAAATGGATGTTTATTTGGATATACCATTGGTATTTTACTTGATTTGCTTGATTCTACATGCACATTTTGCAGGATGTTCATTTATTATGTATGCGGATGGTTCTTTTCTATAAGTAAACACCACTCAAAGAAAATCCTCAATTTCTTCTCCCTCTAATATATGGTTTGAAAAAAAAAAAAACAGGTACGAACANGTGGCGCAGTGATAGATCGTGTCGGGCTTGGCCGTTGAAGACGCGCGACAGGGAGAACGATCGGTGCTAGTTCGTGGCTGCAGCAGCAACCATGCTGGGTAGGAACACGGCGTTGGGTAGGATGCTGGACAAAGGTGTGTCGGGACAATAGTGGAACAGAAAAGAAGACGTTGGTTTCGTTGCGATGGCAGTAGGCGAATGCGGTGCTGAAAAGTTTCGTGCCGACAACAGTGAGCGGCATCACAAGAAATGCAGCGATAAAAGGGACTGCAACGGTAGAATGGTTATAGTAAAACTAGGGTTTAAGATAGGTAAAGATAAACATAAGTAAAGGTATTATTAAACCTACGAGTATAGCTCATTATTTATGTTATTTATAACTTTCGTTATCTATCTAACGTAATTGTTTATAGAGTAAAGTATTATTTTTGTCCCCAACGTTTGGGGTAAGTCCTATTTGTGTCCATAACCTTTAAATTGTCCTATTTGTATCCTTAACGTTTATAAAAGTGATTCAATGTTATCCTACTATCAATTATACTAACAAATCAGATTATATTTTTCAATTATTCTCACTTGGATGTATTCATTATCAATTAGGTCTCACTTGGATGTGATCGATTTTAATATTATACCCACTATTTGTTTTTAGATTCAATTATGTCCCTAGAAAAGTGAATTATGTAAATATTGTATGAATTAGTTTCAACATTTGATGAGCTATTTTTTGGAGTAGATCATCGATTCTATCCTAGACATTTGTATTCTAACTTCAAGAAGAGATTTTTAAAACTCAAATTAAAGCGTTCATGATGTGTAATTGATAGCAGGATAATATTGAATCACTTTTACAAACGTTAGGGATATAAATAGGACGATTTAAACGTTAGAGATACAAATAAGATTTACCCCAAACGTTGGAGACAAAAACAATACTTTACTCTTGTTTATAAAAACCACAGAGAGACATCGAGGCACTACAAGCATAGAATAACAAACTGTTTGCTACATAGCTTTGTTAGTGAATTAGTTCTTATGCAATATAATAAATATCATAATATAGAAAAATCTATCTATCTATTTATTTATCTATCTATCTATTTTTATTATAAAAAACACGTAGNAATCTTAGATTAATTATGTTATATTTATCTAAGTATTATATAATGAGAATAGCATTGATATCATTTTCATATAAATTTTTACCTCGTAATCTCACAACAGTCTTTACTATTTTCTCATGTATAAAAAACGAATGTTATATGTGAACTCAATTTGAGTCTCAACTCTCACAATAATTTAGAATTCTTTTTCTCTCAAGACATTCTTGATATTATTTCTTTCTAATTTTTAACATGTCCAAATATCATTATTTTAGAAAAAAAATCTTACACAGAGTACTTTAATTTAGAATAACTAGATAGTGCAATAAACATGAATTGAAATAATTTTAATTTTTTTCACAAAAAAGCTCCCGATCCCATTTAGGCCACCTCGACCCAAGGATCAAAGATTGGCCAAATAGCTGCTAATTCTTCTCCGATATTTAAAACCATATACGAGTCATATCTTACCACACGGAGGAGACATTAATCCTAGAACCTCACCTCTTAGATCCATTCTAACTTGAGCGTTGAAGTGACTTTGCAGGTTATCTCCCGTCCTTCATTCACACCATCGAATCGGACATCACGAAACTCGTCACCTTGCTAGATTGAAGATCCCATAGTTTAAGGTAACTCGTGAACACTAGCATCGTCTGTGGGGACCCCCTCAGCAAGGAAAGAGTCAGCAATCCTCGTTCAATGGATAACCAACACTCATTTGCAGAGAACAGAGAGTATAACTCCCTAGAGAATCATCATGCGCCAAATGGGGTTAGAATTCCGAGCATGGTACACACGGCGGTGACACCCAGTCTTCATCCACAGGACAACCGGAACTCGCACCCGAGTTATTTTTCCACCCTTTTGGCGGAACGGGGTATAACAGCACCTAGATCATCCAGAAATTGCATCATAGGTTGCAGAACCTAGAGAGGGAAGTGGCATCCTGGGAGTGCTATCATCTAGCTCCTAGCTCTAAGACACATTGAAGGACGCAACCCCAAGAGAGGCATTGCTCCCGTTCGCTAGAATGGCGAAATAGAGGACGATAGGACTGGGATGACAGCATAGTCATAAATCGGGGACACAAATCCAGCTTGACTCCTGTTAAAGCGAGAACAACCAATCTCCCATGGGAAAGAGAAGGCTACATGATGAACCTATTATCCTAGGGGTAACTCCTTTCAACAAAAGAGTCCTTCGAGTTTACTTGCTTAAGCACTTCGATAAGCCAACGGATGTAACGACCCACATTTTTTAAAATATAAATAAGTTATAATGTATTTTATAAANNAGTAAATATCGGTACTTCTTGGTGAACGTAGCTTTGCTAATGCTTCACCGTATATCTTTTATTGTTATGTTACTAATGTTATTTATATTAATAACTCATATATATTATTACTTGTATTTTAATATATCCAGCTTTCATAATTATCCTTTTAAGATATTTATAACTTGAATTGCTGACTTAGCAGCCCTAATACGCAACACATACCCCTCTTTTACACATAATCATCATTGCTACCAATTAATTATCATTCACTTCGTTCATTCAGCAGAAACATTTGGGAAAAAGGAAAGAAAGAAGGCCGAGAGAGAAAGTGAACGTGTTTTTCATGAACACCGAGCTTCTGGCCTTTGATATTTTGCGATCCGTAACTCTAATAAAAAATTTAATCTGGTAAAAATGTTCGTATCTTATTCCTCTACGTGTTGGCATCACTTTTGTTGGGTAGAATTTGACGGTGACATAGCGCTCCTTCCCCTTGAGTTCAGCCAATTGGAGTTCTAGGAGGCACAAATGGTTTCTGACGTTTTCCTCTTCAGCACCTCGGTCAAAAAGCTTCTCCGAAACTTTCGTTGTTTTGATTTCGTATGGAGGTAGGATTTTGGTAAATTTTAATATGAATTAAATATATTCTTGATGCGTGATTGTTGGTTTGATGATTATTGCTTGAATTTGAGTGATTTTGTGCTTGAAATTTTGTTGAATCTTGTTGATTTTGATGCTTTAAAGTTCGGCCATTATAGATCTGATAAAGGACTGAATTATTTTTTATGTATTTGAGAGCTGTTGTTAAGCTTGAATATTGAGAAAGTTGATGAGATTTAGTAGTTGAAAGATTAAAATTAAAAGCCGTGAAAAATTCATAAACGAAAAAGGATTTAAAATCAAGTATATATTTTGGAAA
Source organism: Arachis ipaensis (assembly GCF_000816755.2). NCBI lineage: Eukaryota > Viridiplantae > Streptophyta > Magnoliopsida > Fabales > Fabaceae > Arachis > Arachis ipaensis. The sequence continues at coordinate 126,822,699 of NC_029793.2, read as the reverse complement.
GATCATAACAGGGGGTTTTATTTTGGAAAAGAATATTTTTCACCAACACAAATATTATTTTAGAATATGAAAATATAATTTGATAAAAGATCTGGGTTAAATTTATAATTATATAAGTTTTTAGATATTTTTGGTAATAAATAAAGTACGGGGATAAAAATGGGTATTTTCTAAAATTTCAGGGTTATAGAACTCTTAAAAGCTTTACATGACACAGTTGATTTAAGAATTTTATGATTCTTTTTCATAAGACATTAGGAAAAGGCGAGGGAAGAATGTGAAGTTGAATTATGATAAAGAATTACAAGATTGAAGAAAATAAGAGAGAAAGAAAATAAAAGAGAAAGATGAAAAAGAAAAGAAAAAAAAAGAGCAAAATAAGGATATATTAAGTAAAAAGATCTCTGCTACAAAAGAGCAGAGAGCAGTGATTGAAAAGAATTTGATGAACGTCTGCCACAGTAGAGCAGATAGAAAAAAAGTATTAATTAAAGGGATCTCTGCCACAGGAGAGTAGAGAACAAAGATTAAAAGAAATTGAATGACGTTTGGGCCTTAGTGCCAAGTGTCTAGTGGGGACGGCAATGCGTAACGCTCACTTGACACTATAAGGATGGCTCAGTGAGGACGGCGATGCGTAACGCTCACTAGAGATCAAAAGAAAGGTTCCCCCATGAGGACGGCGATACGTAACGCTCATGGAGGGGACATTGGCTGAGATAAGGACGGTGGTACAAAACGCTTATCTCAGGACCAGTGTCGGGAATCGGGCAACAAACTGACACATGAGCTCATGGCCTATATAGGACTAGATATGCATCATACTTATTTGTACATATTTGTTTGTGAGTATATTTTCTGTGATTGTGATTATGCTAAATGACTGTTTGAATTCTGTGTTCTTTAATTGTTGAATTAGATGGTATCTTGTTGACTGTTTTTGCTGACCTAGTATATATAAAATGAAGTTAACTTCTAACCTGACCCTACTAAGAACTCCCCATTTCTTACCCCCTATTTTCACCCCCTATCAGCTACAGGTGCGAAGGTTTAGTGTGGAACTACAAGAACATAGAAGATTTTGTTTACAAGTTGAGTTGTTAGATTTTATTTTTCCCTTGTCATTTACTGTTTTGGTTTTTAGAGGGGTAGGAATTGTATTTGAGGATCTTTGAGTAAGTTTATATATATAATGCTACGTGGATATATATAATTTTGTGATTAAATGATTTAAAGTACCGACTCTTCATTTTCTTGCTGAAAGTTTCGGTTCGTATTCGTGAAGGCTCAATATTAAATAAAAATAGTATAGAATAAAAAGGTTTAGAGGTAAGTAACGCCTGAGCTTTTAGTACGATCATGAGGTGCTAAAAGTTAGGGTGTTACATTTTGGTATCAGAGCAGTTAGTTCCTGTTAGAGTCTTGGGAATGAACTGACTATGCTTCACTGCATACTCTAAGTGTCTGTCATGTAGTAGGACTTGTCCTAATGACAGGAGTTTGAGTTTCAGATGCATGACTGTCTATTGATTAATACTGTTAGTCGACCGTTGTATTTCTCATTGTAATAAGTTTGGCCAACTTAATACTTATGACTTATGTATGTGGGAACACTAATGGGTTGTCTTGGACGAAATAAAAATAATAGGTTTATGCGAATCATGGAGTTTGGTTCCGTTAGAAGTTATGTTTTATGGGTTGGATTCGATTCGACGTATACTCTCTATTCGTGCTAATGTGACTTGGTGTCATCTCTTCTTTTATTGTTTTCATTGGAATTCTTTGTTTCAGATTCCTTCCTTAAAATGCGATTTGAATGCTTCTTTCAGTCATACCTTATTGTTCACGTATATCTTTGCCTAATTGTGATCCTATTTGTTCACTTGAATCTTTTCGAATATTCATCCTTGACGTTGCTTGTATCTCTCTCGTGAATCTAGTTTCTTTTTCATAGATTTTGAATTTATTTTATTGTATCAATTTTTTAGGGCGAAAATTTTTCTAAGGTGGGTAAGATGTAATGACCCACATTTTTGAAAATATAAATAAAAATAAGTTATAATGTATTTTATAAATTGAAGTTTTTTATTTTTAAAAATTATTTTATTACAAGTAATTAAATTAATTTTATAACTATTTGAGTTTAATTAAATTCAGATTCTTATATATATTTTTATTATGATATATATTAATTTAAGTAATTGATATTTTTAATTTAAAAATAAAATTTGGTTAATAATATTATTATCGAGTTCGATATCCGCCGATATGAGTAAATATCGGTACTTCTTAGTGAATGTAACTTTGCTAATGCTTCACCGTATATATTTTATTGTTATGTTGCTAATGTCATTTATATTAATAACTAATATATATTATTACTTGTGTTTTAATATATCAAACTTTTATAATTATCCGTTTAAGATATTTATAACTTGAATCGCTGACTCAGCAGCCCTAATACGCGACACATACCCCTCTTTTACACATAATCATCATTGCCACCAATTAATTATCATTCACTTCATTCATTCAGCCGAACATACCCCATGTGTCACCAAACTACCTAAATCATTTTTATTACCATTGATCATCATCAATTCACGAAGCCATTTGGGAAAAAAGAAAGCGAGAGAGAAAGTGAACGTGTTCTTCATGAACATCGAACTTTCGGCGTTCAATTTCTTACGACCTGTAACTCCAATAAAAAATATAATCCGATAAAAGTGTTCATATCTTTCTCCTCTATGTATTGGCATCACTTTTATTTGGTAGAAGTTGATGGTGACATAGCTCCCCTTCGTCTTGAGTTCGGCCAATTGAAATTTTAGGAGGCATAGACTATTTCTGACGTTTTTCTCTTCAGAAACTCAATGAAAAAACTTTTCCGAAGCTTTTGTTGTTTTGATTTCGTACGGAGGTAGATTTTTGGTAATTTTAATATGAATTAAATATATTCTTGATGTGTGATTGTTGGTTTGATAATTATTGCTTGAATTTGAGTGATTTTGTGCTTGAAATTTTGTTGAATCTCGTTGATTTTGATGCTTTAAAGTTCGACCATTATAGATCCGATAAGGACTGAATTATTTTTGATGTATTTGAGAGTTGTTTTTAAGCTTGAATATTGAGAACATTGATGAGATTTGTTGGTTGAAAGATTAAAATTAAAAGCTATAAAAAATTCGTAACCGAAAAAGAATTTAAAATCAAGTATATATTTTGGAAAGATCACAAGAGGGGGTTTTATTCTAGAAAAGAATATTGTTCACCAACACAACTATTATTTTTGAATATAAAAATGTAATTTGATAAAAGATCTGGGTTAAATTTATAATTATATAAGTTTTTGGGTATTTTGAGTAATAAATAAAGTACGGGGTAAA
>NC_029793.2:126803527-126819114 GCF_000816755.2 Arachis ipaensis | reverse complement strand
GTAGTTAATAAAAGTTTAAAAAATAAAAATAAAGTTTTATAAACTAAGTTTTAAGAAAATATATATATATATATATATATATTATTTATTTAACATTTAAATTATATTATTTATATTATTGTTATCATTTTATTAAGAATATTTAAGTTAGAAAAGAGCAAATAGAAGAACTCTTAAAAGTTTTAGAAGACGCAGTTGATTTAAGAATTTTATGATTCTTTTTCATAAGACATTAGGAAAAGGCGAGGGAAGAATGTGAAGTTGAATTATGATAAAGAATTAAAAGATTGAAGAAAATAAGAGAGAGAGAAAATAAAAGAGAAAGATGAAAAGAAAAAGAACAAGAAGATAAAGGATATATTAAGTAAAAGGATCTCTACCACAGAAGAGCAGAGAGCAGTGACTGAAAAGAGTTTGATGAACGTCTGCCACAATAGAGCAGATAGAAAAGAAAGTATTAATTAAAGAAATCTCTGCCACAAGAGAGTAAAGAACAAATATTAAAAGAAATTGAGTGATGTTTGGGCCTTAGTGGGGACGGTGATGAGCGGATAATTTATACCCTTTTTGGCATTGTTTTTACATAGTTTTTAGTATGTTTTAGTTACTTTTTATTATATTTATATTAGTTTTTATAAAAAATTATATTTCTGAACTTTACTATGAGTTTGTGTATTTTTCTGTGATTTTAGGTTTTTCTGGCTGAAATTGAGGGACCTGAGCAAAAGTCTGATTCAGAGGCTGAGAAAGGACTGCAGATGCTGTTGGATTCTGACCTTCCTGCATTCGAAGTGTATTTTCTGGAGCTACAGAAATCCAATTGGCGCGCTCTCAATTGCGTTTGAAAGTAGACATCTTGGGTTTTCCAGCAATATATAATAGTCCATACTTTGCTCGAGATTTGATGCCCTAAACTGGCGATAAACGCCAGCCAGAAACTTTCTGGCGTAAAACGCCAGAACTGGCACACTTCTTGGCGTTAAACGCCCATTTTGGCACCCAGGGTGGTGTTTAACTCCAATATGAGGCATATGCACGTGGAAGCTTCAATGCTCAGCCCAAGCACACACCAAGTGGGCCTCGGGAGTAGATTTCTGCACTATCTGCACTTAGTTACTTATTTTATGTAATCCCTAGTAACTAGTTTAGTATAAATAGCATTTTTACTATTGTATTCGAGGACTTTGATCTTTGGATCATATTTGGACGTTTATGTTACGTTGGAAGGTTGGCCTCACGGCCATGCCTAGACCTCTTTTCTCTTTTGTATTTTCTACAGTGGAGTTTCTACACCTCATAGATTGAGGTGTGGAGCTCTGCTGTTCTTCATGAATTAATGCAAGTACTATTATTTTTCTTTCAATTCATGCTTACTTCTTCTCCAAGATATACTCTCGTACTTAATTCAGTTAAGTCATAATGAAGGGGTGACCCGTGACAATCACCCACTATCTTCGTTACTCGCTTAGGCAAGATCCGCGTGCCTGACAACCACAAGCGGTCTACATGATGTTCAACGTAGTCATTGGATGACAGCCGGAGTATATTCTCTTGGGTCTCTAATTCACGATTCGCATCGCCTCTCCTGACAACAGAGCATCTGAATCCGTGATTAGAACCTTCGTGGTATAGGCTAGAACCAATTAGCAGCATTCTTGAGATCTAGAAAGTTTAAACCTTGTCTATGGTATTCCGAGTAGGATCTGGGAAGGGATGAATGTGACGAGCTTCAAACTTGCGAATGTTGGACATAGTGACAGTGTGCAAAAGGATAGAGAGATTCTATTCTGACGCTAGTGAGAACCGACAGATGATTAGCCGTGCGGTAGCTGTGCCTGGTATTTTCATCCGAGACGAGAAATCTGACAGTTGATTAGCCGTGCAGAAACCGTACCTGGTATTTTTCATCCGAGAGGATCATACAGCTTGCCATGGAAGGGAGCCCGCACGATTGGAAGAAGACAATAGGAAAGCAGAGGTTCAGAAGCAACAAAGCATCTCCAAACACTTATCTGAAATTTCCACCAATGAATTACATAAGTATCTTTATTTTATTTTATGTTTTATTTATCTTTTAATTATCAAAACCTCATAATCATTTGAATCCGCCTGACTAAGGTATTACTTGGACGACCCAGTGCACTTGCTGATTAGTTGTGCGGAGTTGTGAAAAGTGTGATCACAATTTCGTGCACCAAGTTTTTGGCGCCGTTGCCAGGGATTGTTCAAGTTTGAACAACTGACGGTTCATCTTGTTGCTTAGATTGGGTAATTTTATTTTATGTTTAAGCTTTTTATTTTTAATTTAAAAAAAATACAAAAAAATTTAATAAAATAAAGAAAAAACAAAAAATTTTGTGTTTCTTGTTTGAGTCTAGTGTCAAATTTTAAGTTTGGTGTCAATTGCATGCTTTAATTTTTCTTTAATTTTCGAAAATATATGCATTGTGTTCTTTATTGATCTTCAAGTTGTTCTTGATGATTTTTCTTGTTTGATCTTTAAATTTTCTTGTTTTGTGTCTTTTCTTGTTTTTAATATGTATTTTCGAATTCATAGTGTCTAAACATTAAAAATTTCTAAGTTTGGTGTCTTGCATGTCTTTCTTTTCTTAAAAATTTTCAAAAACATGTTCTTGATGTTCATCATAATCTTCAAAGTGATCTTGGTATTCATCTTGACATTCAAAGCGTTCTTGCATGCATTATTTGTTTTGATATTAAATTCTTATGTCATGTGTCTTTTTGCTGTTTTTCTCTTTCTTCCTTAATTCAAAAAAATCAAAAATAATATCTTTCCCTTATTTTACTCAAAATCAAATATTTTCCATTTGTCTTTTGATATTTTCGAATTCTTTCTTAAAATTTTTCAAAATCTTTTTCATTTTTCTTTTAATGTTTTCGAATTTCTTAAATAAATTTTCAAAATCTTTTTCGTATTTTTATTTCATATTTTCGAAATCATTGCTAACAATTAATGTTTTGATTAAAAAATTTCAAGTTTTCAAATCTTTTTCAAAATCAAAAATCAATCTTTTTCATATGAGCAAGAACATGAATAAAGAAATCCTTGTTGAAGCTGATCCTGAACCTGAAAGGACTCTGAAGAGGAAGCTAAGAGAAGCTAAAGCACAACACTCTGGAGAGGACCTTACAGAAATTTTCGAAAAAGAAGCAGACATGGAAGCCGAACCCAACAACAATGATGGAGATACAAGGAAGATGCTTGGTGACTTTACTGCACCAACTTCCGACTTCTATGGAAGAAGCATCTCAATTCCTGCAATTGGAGCAAACAACTTTGAGCTTAAGCCTTAATTAGTTTCTCTAATGTAGCAGAATTGCAAGTTTCATGGACTTCCATTGGAAGATCCTCATCAGTTCTTAGTTGAATTCTTGCAAATCTGTGACACTGTTAAGACCAATGGGGTTGATCCCAAGGTCTACAGACTTATGCTTTTCCCTTTTTCATCATCTCAGCAACAGACAGAGAATTCTAGGCAGAGCCTCTCTGACTTAGCAACCATGGTCTCTAATCTAACTAAGACCACTCACAGTTTCATGACTGAAACAAGGTCCTCCATTAGAAATCTGGAGGCACAAGTGGGTCAGCTGAGTAAAAGGGTTACTGAAACTCCTCCTAGTACTTTCCCAAGCAGTACAGAAGAGAATCCCAAAAGAGAGTTGATGAACGTAGATTTTTGTGTGGTTTAGAATTTCATAAATGAATTCTCGTTGTAAAGTATAGTTTCTAAACCAATCAATAATCCCTTCATGCAAAAATTTAGGTTGTCACAAGTGCAAACCCCAATAAAAATTAACCGAAGTATTTGGACTCCGGGTCGTCTCCCTAGGAAACAATGAAGTGCATGCGTATTGGCTATGATGGGGTAAAAGGGGGTTTGGGTTATGAGATGGCAAGAAAGTAAACTGAGTGAGTAAGTAAAGAAAGCAAAATAAAGAACTCTTGGCTAAGACTTGGGTACTTGAGATCACCATCCTAGTTAACAAACCAATTATTGACAATTATGAGAGGCCAACCCATTAAGTCTACTTCTTGAAGTCTTAAGTACGTAACATTTACTCCTAGACTTGAAGTATGTCAAATAGGTTTGATCACATCCACCCTTAAGTCCTAACCTACCTACTAATTGACTTAGTAGTGGGTTAGCGTCAATGGGCTTCAAATTGACCACCAAGGGTTCTCAAATCACCAACTCCATTATGTCCAACAACTCAAGATCACTCAAGTCCCTTGTCTTAGGCCAAGAGTTGACAAAACTACTCAAAAATTAAGGAGAGCATTTCATCAAACACTTAGAATTTAATAAAAGTCACCATCATAAATTGCAAGAATACTAAAATCTACCACTATTAATTGCAAGAAAAGTGAGATCACAACTCAATTCATCAATTAAAAAAACATCAACATCAAAATTGTATTAAATGTAAATAAATCCAACATGAGTCATCATCACAAAAGATAGCAAAATGGGACATTAACATAAAAACTAAGAGAATCAAGAGTAGAGACATGAAATTGTAGAGAAAACAAGATAAGATCAATTAATTAAATATGAATCTAAGATAATCTAACCTAATCCTAACCTAATTCTAGAGATAAGAGAGAGCTTATCTCTCTAGAAAACTAACTAAAGGTTCATGTTGGATTCCCCTAATTGCTCTCCCCTTGCTTGGACTTCAATTCTACATGAAATACACTCAGAAACAAGTTAGATTTGGGCTTGGACAGCTCAGAAATTGCCCCCAGTGTTTTGCTTTCAAGTGGGCCACGTGAGAGTATCGGCGCGTGCGCGCAATGTGCGCGTGCGCATCTACTGGAAAATTCTCAACCTGCGCGGATGCGGCGTGTACGCGTGCGCGTCTATTGGCGAAACCACTTTTGCGCGTACGTGCTTGGTGCGCGTGCGCGTCCTTTGGTGCATTTTCAATCTTTGTTTCTTCATGCATTCTCCCTTTTTGTATGCTTTTCTCCTCATTTCTTCCATCCAATACTTGCCTTATGAACCTGAAATCACTCATCAAACACATCAAGGCATCGAATGGAATTAAAGTGAATTAAAATCACCAATTTAGAGCCTAAAAGGCATGTTTTTACACTTAAGAAAAATTCAAGGGAGAATTACGAAACCATGCTATTTCATTGAATAAATGTGAGAAAAGGTGACAAAATCCCCCAAAATAAGCACAAGATAAATAACGAAATTGGAGTTTATCAAATCTCCCCACACTTAAACTAAGCATGTCCTCATGCTAAAATCAAGAAGAAGCAAAGGGTATTAACATTTATTCAATGCAACTACTAAATGCAATCTATCTATATGCAATCTATCTATGCACAATCTATTTACACGAATGCAATGGCCTAGTCAAAATAAATCAATCTCCAAGAATACGCATACAAGCACAAGGGCCAAGGTATTAGCAATCAAGCAAACCACAATTGGATTGAATCATTGAAAGAGTTCACAAACTTGCAAGAAAAGATGATCAAGGGTGAAAACATGTAATTGAGCGATCGAACCCTCGCCGGATGTGTATCCGCTCTAGGCACTCAAGCGTATGGGATTGATTCACTTAATTCTCCCCTACTCATGCTTTCCAAGATTTATTTTTCATCTAACAATCAACAATTAATTTATGCATGCATACAAATATCATGAGGTCTTTCCCATAGGTTGTAATGGGGCTAGGGTCAAGGTTGGATGCATATGGTCAAGTGAGTTAGAAATTCGAATCTTTGATTAACTTAAGCTTTCCACCTAACCTATGACAACCCATACAATTCTAACCAATCCTAACTACCCATTCTTCACTTTTTTCACACACTCATGTATTCCCTTTTTGATCACCACACATATGCATTGACTTTTATTGAGCTTCACTTTGGGCATTTTGTCCCTTTTTATTGTAATTCTTTTTTTTCTTTTTGTTTTTATCTTTTTTTTTTCAACTAAAATATATACAAGAACATCAATGCATATAGTTTACACATGATTAATACATGAGTATGTACCCAATTCCCAATATTTTTCAACAAAAACACAAGCACACTTTTATTTCTACCCAATGTTCCCAATTTCCCAAAATCAATTGATGAACACTCTCACTAGTGTAAGCTAATCAAAGATCCAAATTAAGGACATTTATTGTTTTTCACTTAGGCTTGTAATGTGCTACAATTAAGAACAAATGGGTTAAACATAGGCTCAAAATTGGCTAGCAATAGAAGATAAAAGGTAGGCTTATTTGGGTAAGTGAGCTATTTGAACAATGGCCTCAATCATATAAATGCATGTATACACAAGATAATGGACATAAAGAATCAAACAAATTAAGGATTACAATCATAGGAAGAGAATGATGCACACAAGAATGGAAGTAAGTGGTTATGTATGATGTAACCACACAATTAGGCTTAAATCTCACATGCTTGTGTTCTTTGCTCAAAACATGATCCACAAGTATATAGTTCAAGCAAGTTCTAAAAAAATTTTTCAACCAATTGGGTGGTGCCCTAAAAATGAGTTTCTAGGAAATTTTTGTCATATTGACTAAGCTTATTCTAATCAATGTTGTGATTTAGAAAATTTTAAAAAATTTTCCTAGTTTACCCTTTTTTTTCAATCAAAACACATTTCTTATATGAAAAGGGTTACTAGATTTTTAACAATCCAGAAATTTTCTAATCACAATCAACAACTAAGATACAAAACATATATATATATATATATATATATATATACTAAAAGTGTGCAACAACCAAAACAAGAGTATCTACAATAGCAAATATGTACAGTAATCCCAAAATGATCTAAAACATAAAGTGCGGAATAAAACAAAATAAAGTAGTAGCGAATAAAAATAGAAGTCTGAAAGTTCACCACATAAATGTAAACACCGGTCACGAACGGTGACCTTCCCACACTTTAGAATCAAGCATCGTCCTTGATGCTACTACTGAAGCTCGGGATGGGGGTCAACAATTGCACCAGGCTGTGGCTCATGCTCAGGCTCGGGCTGTGGGACTGGAGGTGGTACTGGCTGTGGCTCAGGAATGTCATGCTGGACCTCAGGATGCTGCTGGACCTCAGTGGTGGCCTGCGTCTCTGGTGGTGCCCCCTGCTATGTCGGCTCCTCACTATGCTCCTCCTCTTGATCCTGCTCGTCAGAGGTGGAAGAGTCTGGAAGTGGAGGGAGCTCAATGCCCTGTGATTTGAATACTTGGTCTATGCGGTCAAGACGTCGCATGACACGATGCTCGCCATGAAGCGAGAAGGTGTTGCACTAACAGATAAATCGGCTCAGGTGCTGGTGGTGGTGGTGGTAAGGATGCTGCAGCTGCTGTGGAGGAAGAGGGTTCTGCTGCTGCTGTGGAGGGTGAGGGTCTGGGAGCCTCAACTACCGCTCTAACCCGAGAACGACGTCTGGTCGGGGGCTTCTCATGCACCCATCCACCCCATGGAATAGTAACTTCCTTGTCGTCATCATCTGGGGGTGGTGGTGTCACGTCATCGTCCTCCCACAGGACATCAGCTAGCTCAGCTAAACTGGTAACCAGTGTAGAAAACGGTAGCAAGCCACGATTATGAGCTCTCCACATGCTATGCCTAATCAGTCGGGGAAAATACACCTCTTTTCCTTCCATGACACACCCAATCAGAACTAGCATATCCATCGGAATCTCTGAGAAGTGAGTGATAGGCAGGACATAATGGGCAAATATCTGCTGCCAGGTCCTAGCATCTTTAGACAGATATGTAGATAGCATCCCCTTAGGCTTCTTGTTGTTCGAATCCATCACCCAGGGAGCGTCTGGTGTAGCAATCACGCGCTTAAGCGCCTCATAGTCAAAAGTCATGGAGAGAAGAGCTACCTCTGCTTGCTGGTAGGCATAAGTGTCAGGAGTACCAACTCTGCAAAGCAGTGCATCCCCTATGGCATCCTCATTGATCATAATCTCTTTACCCCTTAAGTGCACTGAATCCACGTTCGCTCAGAAGAAGTTACAGTAAAACTCTTTAACCTATGAGATGTTAATCCTTCCTAAGTCCCTATCAATGAAATCCAATCCCAACTCCGAGATGCGGGTGTTTATGGCACGCCTCACTTCATTGGGAAGGTTTAGCTTCTTCTCAATGTTCAGATTTTTCTTCTTATAACTGGAGAAGCGTAGCTCGCAGTAGAGGTTTGGGAATTCGGTCGGATCAGTAGGTGGGAGTAGCTGATTTTCTTTGTCTTCTTCATTTAGCGAATTCTTGGCATAGTTAGCATATGGTGAGGGGGTAGAGGTTTTAGAGCGCTTCCTCTTCTTGGAAGTAGTGGCTATAGCTTTTCCTTTATCCGACATCCTGAAAACAGAGATGATACAATATAAGCAGATAGCCAAATAGATATAAAGCACTCAAAGCAAAGCATACTCATGAAGTGAATAAAGAAAGGAGATTTCTTGGAATGCAAGCAACAGAATTCAGAATTCAAACCAAACTGCAAACCAAGAATTCAAAGCATATTTTGCACATTACTTGTTCATCAAGCTTAGGAAACACCATATCCAAAATAATGATAAAAAGAGTTAGGTTGAAAATTAAAAGAAGTTAGTTGGTTAAACAAATTAAAGTTAGAAATCAGTTTAGAAATTAGTGGTATGGTGGTTACTAGTTCAATTCAAAAGAGAATGTACAAAATAAGGATATAAGCACGTTCACAATCATGAAATGCATCAAGTCATTGATGATGAAATATGATATAGCTAGAAAACAACTAATATGGAACAAACCATCAATCAATGCAAGGATCACTAGTGGTGTTAGTGAAATCAAGACCTTGAGAAACAAGTAAATCAAGCACATTTAACACCAATTCTAACAATGCATGCAAGTCACAAGGATTGAGATGAGATTTGAAAAAGAAAAAAATTTCATGCATCATGTGACCAATGGTAATTTGGATAGAGAGGAATTGAATCACAGTTGCCACATAGGTAGAAGAGATCATCAATCTTGTGAAGGTAAGCAAATTTGGCTTAACTTCAAGTGAAAACCAAGTCTATGATCAATCTAAGAATTTACTCTACTATGCAATGTGTATGAGTAGACTAACATTGCAAGCAAGTAAGGACTATAACAAGTATGACCAAAACTTGTAAACAGGTTCTTGAGGAAATTCCAAAACCATTTAAGTAACAACATTCTAATTGGCACAAAAATCATCAAATAGAAGTTTGTTACACCCATCAAACAATGTCAATTCAAGTACTATGGTTAAGAAAAATCCAGCAGCAATTCAGCAGCAAATTAGCTATATTCCAAATTCAAACAGTCAAATTAGATTCCATATGAGTTCATCAACAATTAGAAACACAAAATCATATATATGAATTCATATAGATGTAACAGACAGCTAATAGTTCAGCAGCAAAGCAAATCAAACAGCATAAAGAACAGCAGCAGTTGCTTCAATCAGCATTCCTTTCATCACTCAATCACAAGTAAGCAGCATCAACAGATTAAATGAACACAGAGTAATGCAACAAAACAGAGCAATTTCACATAGCAGCAGAAATTCAAACAAGCCTAAATCCACTACTCAGCCCAAATTCACTAACCACCTAAATCAAACTAAACTAACTAACTAAGCTAATCTAACAAAACTAATGTAATTAACAATAAGCAGTAAAAAGGAGGTACAACAGGGGAGGGTATAGAACCTGGAATGCAGAAACTGAACGGGAAAAATGAAGGGAAGGTGAAGTGGAGCGATAGTTCGACGGCACCGTGGAGCTCACCGTTGAGCTCGCGCCGGTGACAATGGGGGTCGCGGCGGTGCTTGGGCGGCGCTGAGGTTGGCTGTGAGAGAGAGCAGAGACAGAGAGGGTTGAGTGAAAGAGAGGGAGTAAGGAAGAGGGGGTTGGGTGGTGACGGCAGTGGCGATGGTCGCGGGCCACTCGCCGGAGGGCAGCCGGTGGTTGGTTGCTCAGAGGTGAGAGGTTGAAGATGGAGGGAAATGGAATGTTGGAGATGAAGGGGACGAATGGGGGTTGCGCGAATGCGCTAGGGCTTCGCGTCCCTGGTTAAATGGGATTTTTAAATCCACGCGAGCGCACACCGTGCGCATCCGCGTGGGTGATAGAAATAGGGAAGTGGCGCGGAGGCGCCACACGCGCCTACGCGTAGATGGAAGAGTTAGGGATCGGCGCAGACACGTACGGTGCGCGTCTGCGTGGATGTGCTGGGCCAGAGGCACAAAAGAGGCCCAGAGTTGGCACAACTCTCGGGTCCTTTGGCCTGGGTGATGCTAAAACGCATCGACGCGCGCGCGCACTGTGCGCGTTCGCATGGATGGTACGAGCTTATAGAATGGGCGCGGAGGCGCGGAGTACGCCAACGCGTAAGCGAAGAAACAGGGAGTGGCGCGGACGCGTACAACGTGCGTTCGCGTGGGTTGAGACACAGAGTTGGCCCAAAAGTGGCACAACTCTCTGGTTCTTGGCCCAGATAGTTGAAATGAGCAGCCTACGCGCGCGCGCGCTTTGCGCTTGTGCGTGGCTTGGTTTTTTTTTTTCATCCTTCTCTAGAACTTTAGAACTAACTAAGATGCAAGATTAAGCACATTTTGAAACATAGGGGATTTTTCAAACAACTTGAGAAAACTTGCAATTCAAGCAAAAACTCAAATTTAAAGAATTATCCCTGATTAAAGCATAGGACGTATGGACACCTTAGCAATCAAAGCAAATACACTACAAAGTAAAGAAACTCTATACAGTGGAACTCAATTCATTCATTCGTTATATCTACAAGAGAATGGAAAGATTTTACCATGGTGGGGTGTCTCCCACCAAGCACTTTTAGTTTAAGTCCTTAAATTGGACATTGGGAGGCTTCTTGTCATGGTGGCTTATGCTTGTATCCATCCTTGAACCTCCAAGAGTGCTTGTCCTCCAATTGGTTGTCAGAGATTCCAACCATGTTCATTAAGCTTTGGTGAGGTCCTCTCCAAGACACGAGCTCCCGAAATTGACTATCATAGGATAATCCAGGATCCCATATCTTGTCTTCGCACCTATCTTCCAGTTGATTGCCTTGACTTTGTCCGGGCGACGAGAAAGCAGAATTCTCATGGAAGCACTAAACTACTCTCCTAGACCCGTTTAATTGAGCATTACACTAATCCATGCTCTTCGGTTTTGAGCTTCCAACCATAATGAGCCTAGATTTAGAACGCCAACCACTAAACATCCTCCTCTTTCGCTTAATTCTACAAAGCGCCCTAAGTTGGCCATCCGTCTCAAGCAAACTATACTCAAGTGGGATAATAAATCTGAAAGTTAGAAGTTTTACCCACTCAAGCGAAGGATTGGATGATGAACTAGGTGGAGGGATTCCCAAAGATCTTGATAAAGCGTACTCTACTCCCGTCTATCCTCTTTTAGAGGTTTCCACCACTTGGCAAGGTTCTTCAAGTTTCTCCTCAAGCCAAGTTTCCTCAAGTTCACATTCTTCTTCACCAATTTCTTCTCTTTCTTCCCCATCACTCTCATCATAGATAGGAGGTATAGTGAAGTCGACCTCATCATCAAGTCTAAGCATTTTGTTGAAAGGATCATACGTTGATTCGGAATCATCATAGATAGGAGCACTTGTTGCTTGGAATACTTCTCCCAGTTCTTCACCCTCAATAGGCCTTGGAGGTTTCACATCTTCCTTAACCTTGCTTTCTAATCCACTGGGGGAAGGTTCAACAAGATCGTCAAAGGGATTGATTGATATGGGCAAAAAATCAATAGTGATGGAATCCACTTCTTGATCAATTTTCTTCGACTCCTTGTCTACTCCCGCAACATTACTCTTCTCTTCAATATCGCCTCCAAACTTCTTGGAAGAGGGTTCTTCAATTCGAGATTCCTTTATGTGCTCAACGTATCCTAAACATCCATCCACTACTTCTTTTTATTCGCTAATCTCTATCTTCTCCTCTTGTTGTCCTTCTTACTTCAATTCTCCTTCCTCACCATGGAGCTTCAAGTTCACTTCCTCACCAAGCTCCTTGATTGTTTCTCCACATTCAACAATGGAGGTACTTAGGGTGCATGAACTTAGGTGGGATGTTAGGTGATTCACGGCTTCTACCATGCTAGCTATCTTTGCTCTTAGCTCCTTAAACTTAGTTTCATCCTCCTCTTACCGCCTTAAGATGCGAGATTCGAGGTCTCTTAGTTCTAATATGAAGGCTTCGTCGGGAGGTGGTGGTGGAAGAGAGAATTCATTGGTTGAGGGAAGATTGTTGTAATCGGAAGGTGGTTCATATTGGTGGAGTTCTTGAGGTGGTGTATATAGAATTTGTGGTTCTTGGGAGTATTGGTATTGGGATGGTAGTTGATATGGTGTGTATGAGTTATGGTCATATAGAGTTGAATGGTGATGTGAGGCTTGTGAGTATGGTGTGTGGCTATATTGAGGAATAGAGTCATATGCATATGATGATTGTGATTGACAACTACAATAAGGGTCATCACATACATTGGATTGATATACATTAGGATCAGGGTTATACCCATAGGAGTTCGTAGGAGGTTATTGCCATGAAGGTTGTTCATAAGCTTGAGGTTCCTCCCATCCTTGATTTCCAAATTCTTGATGCATAGTTTGAACTACGCTCATAGCCAAAAGGATGAGAATTCATAATGAAAGAGAAAATAAAAACAAAGAGCAATAAAAAACAAAGAAGATAAAATCCTAACTAGTAAAAACTAGCAAACAAACCAAAATTCAAGCTATTCACAATATATACAATAGCCAATAACATAGCACCATTGTGTCCCCGGCAATGGCGCCATTTTGATGAACGTAGATTCTTGTGTGGTTTAGAATTTCATAAATGAATCCTTGTTGTAAAGTATAGTTTCTAAACCAATCAATAATCCCTTCATGCAAAAATTTAGGTTGTCACAAGTGCAAACCCCAATGAAAATTAACCGAAGTATTTGGACTCCGGGTCAACTCCCTAGGAAACAATGAAGTGCATGCGTATTGGCTATGATGGGGTAAAAGGGGGTTTGGGTTATGAGATGGCAAGAAAGTAAACTGAGTGAGTAAGTAAAGAAAGCAAAATAAAGAACTCTTGGCTAAGACTTGGGTACTTGAGATCACCATCCTAGTTAACAAACCAATTATTGACAATTATGAGAGGCCAACCCATTAAGTCTACTTCTTGAAGTCTTAAGTACGTAACATTTACTCCTAGACTTGAAGTATGTCAAATAGGTTTGATCACATCCACCCTTAAGTCCTAACCTACCTACTAATTGACTTAGTAGTGGGTTAGCGTCAATGGGCTTCAAATTGACCACCAAGGGTTCTCAAATCTGACAGTTGATTAGCCGTGCAGAAACCGTACCTGGTATTTTTCATCCGAGAGGATCATACAGCTTGCCATGGAAGGGAGCCTGCACGATTGGAAGAAGACAATAGGAAAGCAGAGGTTCAGAAGCAACAAAGCATCTCCAAACACTTATCTGAAATTTCCACCAATGAATTATATAAGTATCTTTATTTTATTTTATGTTTTATTTATCTTTTAATTATCAAAACCTCATAATCATTTGAATCCGCCTGACTAAGGTATTACTTGGACGACCCAGTGCACTTGCTGATTAGTTGTGCGGAGTTGTGAAAAGTGTGATCACAATTTCGTGCACCAAGTTTTTGGCGCCGTTGCCAGGGATTGTTCAAGTTTGAACAACTGACGGTTCATCTTGTTGCTTAGATTGGGTAATTTTATTTTATGTTTAAGCTTTTTATTTTTAATTTAAAAAAAATACAAAAAAATTTAATAAAATAAAGAAAAAACAAAAAATTTTGTGTTTCTTGTTTGAGTCTAGTGTCAAATTTTAAGTTTGGTGTCAATTGTATGCTTTAATTTTTCTTTAATTTTCGAAAATATATGCATTGTGTTCTTTATTGATCTTCAAGTTGTTCTTGATGATTTTTCTTGTTTGATCTTTAAATTTTCTTGTTTTGTGTCTTTTCTTGTTTTTAATATGCATTTTCGAATTCATAGTGTCTAAACATTAAAAATTTCTAAGTTTAGTGTCTTGCATGTCTTTCTTTTCTTAAAAATTTTCAAAAATATGTTCTTGATGTTCATCTTGATCTTCAAAGTGTTCTTGGTGTTCATCTTGACATTCAAAGTGTTTTTGCATATTTTTCTTGTTTTGATCTTAAATTTTTGTGTCTTGTGTCATTTTGTTGTTTTTCTCTTTCTTCATTAATCCAAAAAAATTTTCAAAATCTTTTTCATTTTTCTTTTAATGTTTTTGAATTTCTTAAATAAATTTTCAAAATCTTTTTCGTATTTTTATTTCATATTTTCGAAATCATTGCTAACAATTAATGTTTTGATTAAAAAATTTCAAGTTTTCAAATCTTTTTCAAAATCAAATCTTTTCAAACTCACCTAACCACTTTCTCACTTTTAATTTTCGAAAAACCATTAACCATTTTTCAAAATTCTTTTTAATTAACTAATTATTTTTAAATTTTAATTTTATTTTGTTTCTTTTAAAAAAAATATCGAAAATTCCCTCTCTCATCTTCTTCTATTTAAGGACTAACACTCCTCCTTAATTAGCAATTCGGACTCTCTCTT
Source organism: Arachis ipaensis (assembly GCF_000816755.2). Classification (NCBI taxonomy): domain Eukaryota; kingdom Viridiplantae; phylum Streptophyta; class Magnoliopsida; order Fabales; family Fabaceae; genus Arachis; species Arachis ipaensis. The sequence continues at coordinate 126,804,447 of NC_029793.2, read as the reverse complement.
CTTCTTCATATGTTCGAATTCTTATCTACCTACCTCATCCCTCTATTCCTATTTTCCTCTGACAACTCAAGGAATCTCTATACTGTGACATAGAGGATTCCTCTTCTTTTCTTTTCTCTTCTTTTTCGTATGAGCAAGAACATGAATAAAGACATCCTTGTTGAAGCTGATCCTGAACCTGAAAGGACTCTGAAGAGGAAGCTAAGAGAAGCTAAAGCACAACACTCTGGAGAGGACCTTACAGAAATTTTTGAAAAAGAAGCAGACATGGAAGCCGAACCCAACAACAATGATGGAGATACAAGGAAGATGCTTGGTGACTTTACTGCACCAACTTCCGACTTCTATGGAAGAAGCATCTCAATTCCTGCAATTGGAGCAAACAACTTTGAGCTTAAGCCTCAATTAGTTTCTCTAATGCAGCAGAATTGCAAGTTTCATGGACTTCCATTGGAAGATCCAGATCCTCATCAGTTCTTAGCTGAATTCTTGCAAATCTGTGACACTGTTAAGACCAATGGGGTTAATCCTAAGGTCTACAGGCTTATACTTTTCTCCTTTGTTGTAAGAGACAGGAGACAGAGTTGGTTGGACTCAACCTAAAGAAAGCCTGAACTCTTGGGAAAAGTTGGTCAATGCTTTCTTGGCCAAATTCTTTCCACCTCCCACCTCAAGCAAGCTTAGAGTGGAAGTCCAAAACTTCAGACAGAAGGAAGGTGAATCCCTCTATGAAGCGTGGAAAAGATACAAGCAATTGATCAGAAGGTGTCTTTCTGACATGCTTTCAGAATGGAGCATCTTATGTATATTCTGTGATGGTCCGTCTAAATTGTCCAAGATGTCATTGGACCACTCTGCTGGTGGATCTCTTCATCTGAAGAAGACGCCTGCAGAAGCCCAGGAACTCATTGAAATGGTTG
>NC_029793.2:126797554-126802684 GCF_000816755.2 Arachis ipaensis | reverse complement strand
TATTGGAAGATCCTCATCAGTTTTTAGCTAAATTCTTGCAAATCTGTGACACTGTTAAGACCAATGGGGTTAATACTGAGGTCTACAGACTTATGCTTTTCCCCTTTGCTATAAGAGACAAAGCTAGCACATGGTTGGACTCACAACCTAAAGACAGCCTGAACTCTTGGGAAAAATTGGTCAATGCTTTCTTGGCCAAATTCTTTCCACCTCAGAAGTTGAGCAAGCTTAGAGTAGAAGTCCAGACATTCAGACAGAAGGAAGGTGAATCCCTCTGTGAAGCTTGGAAAAGATACAAGCAATTGATTAGAAGGTGTCCTTCTGACAAGTTTTTAGAATAGAGCATCATATGTATATTCTATGATGGTCTGTCTAAAGTGTCCAAGATGTCATTGGACCACTCTGCTGGAGGATCTCTTCATCTAAAAAAAACACCTGCAGAAGCCCAGGAACTCATTAAAATGGTTGCAAATAACCAGTTCATGTATACTTCTGAAAGAAATCCTGTGGACTGGAATGCAAGCTGCATCCGGCAGTACTAAAGAAGCCTCCTTTGAAGGAGAAGCTTATGATCCTGAGAATCCTACAATGGAAGAGGTGAATTACATGGGAAAATCCTATGGAAACACCTATAATCCTTTATGGAGAAATCATCCAAATTTCTCATGGAAGAATCAACAGAAGCCTCAACAAGGCTTCAATAATAATAATAATGGTGGGAGAATTTGGTTTGACAATAGCAAACCTTTTTCATCATCATCTCAGCAACAGACAGAGAATTCTAGGCAGAGCCTCTCTGACTTAGCAACCATGGTCTCTAATCTAACTAAGACCACTCATAGTTTCATGACTGAAACAAGGTCCTCCATTAGAAATCTGGAGGCACAAGTGGGTCAGCTGAGTAAAAGGGTTACTGAAACTCCTCCTAGTACTCTCCCAAGCAGTACAGAAGAGAATCCCAAAAGAGAGTTGATGAACGTAGATTCTTGTGTGGTTTAGAATTTCATAAATGAATCCTCGTTGTAAAGTATAGTTTCTAAACCAATCAATAATCCCTTCATGCAAAAATTTAGGTTGTCACAAGTGCAAACCCCAATAAAAATTAACCGAAGTATTTGGACTCCGGGTCGTCTCCCTAGGAAACAATGAAGTGCATGCGTATTGGCTATGATGGGGTAAAAGGGGGTTTGGGTTATGAGATGGCAAGAAAGTAAACTGAGTGAGTAAGTAAAGAAAGCAAAATAAAGAACTCTTGGCTAAGACTTGGGTACTTGAGATCACCATCCTAGTTAACAAACCAATTATTGACAATTATGAGAGGCCAACCCATTAAGTCTACTTCTTGAAGTCTTAAGTACGTAACATTTACTCCTAGACTTGAAGTATGTCAAATAGGTTTGATCACATCCACCCTTAAGTCCTAACCTACCTACTAATTGACTTAGTAGTGGGTTAGCGTCAATGGGCTTCAAATTGACCACCAAGGGTTCTCAAATCACCAACTCCATTATGTCCAACAACTCAAGATCACTCAAGTCCCTTGTCTTAGGCCAAGAGTTGACAAAACTACTCAAAAATTAAGGAGAGCATTTCATCAAACACTTAGAATGCAATGATGGCAAGAAAGTAAACTGAGTGAGTAAGTAAAGAAAGCAAAATAAAGAACTCTTGGCTAAGACTTGGGTACTTGAGATCACCATCCTAGTTAACAAACCAATTATTGACAATTATGAGAGGCCAACCCATTAAGTCTACTTCTTGAAGTCTTAAGTACGTAACATTTACTCCTAGACTTGAAGTATGTCAAATAGGTTTGATCACATCCACCCTTAAGTCCTAACCTACCTACTAATTGACTTAGTAGTGGGTTAGCGTCAATGGGCTTCAAATTGACCACCAAGGGTTCTCAAATCACCAACTCCATTATGTCCAACAACTCAAGATCACTCAAGTCCCTTGTCTTAGGCCAAGAGTTGACAAAACTACTCAAAAATTAAGGAGAGCATTTCATCAAACACTTAGAATTTAATAAAAGTCACCATCATAAATTGCAAGAATACTAAAATCTACCACTATTAATTGCAAGAAAAGTGAGATCACAACTCAATTCATCAATTAAAAAAACATCAACATCAAAATTGTATTAAATGTAAATAAATCCAACATGAGTCATCATCACAAAAGATAGCAAAATGGGACATTAACATAAAAACTAAGAGAATCAAGAGTAGAGACATGAAATTGTAGAGAAAACAAGATAAGATCAATTAATTAAATATGAATCTAAGATAATCTAACCTAATCCTAACCTAATTCTAGAGAGAAGAGAGAGCTTATCTCTCTAGAAAACTAACTAAAGGTTCATGTTGGATTCCCCTAATTGCTCTCCCCTTGCTTGGACTTCAATTCTGCATGAAATACACTCAGAAACAAGTTGGATTTGGGCCTGGGCAGCTCAGAAATCGCCCCCAGCGTTTTGCTTTCAAGTGGGCCATGTGAGAGTATCGGCGCGTGTGCGCCATGTGTGCGTTCGATTGGCAAATTCTCAACCCGCGCGGATGCGGCGTGTACGCGTGCGCGTCTATTGGTGAAACCACTTTTGCGCATACGCGCTTGGTGTGCGTGCGCGTCCTTTGGTGCATTCCCAATCTTTATTTCTTCATGAATTCTCCCTTTTTGTATGCTTTTCTCCTCATTTCTTCCATCCAATACTTGTCTTATGAACCTGAAATCACTCATCAAACACATCAAGGCATCGAATGGAATTAAAGTGAATTAAAATCACCAATTTAGAGCCTAAAAAGCATGTTTTTACACTTAAGCAAAATTCAAGGGAGAATTACGAAACCATGCTATTTCATTGAATTAATGTGAGAAAAGGTGACAAAATCCCCCAAAATAAGCACAAGATAAATCACAAAATTGGGGTTTATCAAGAGTGCAAGGCCATAACTATATACAAAGTGGCCGAACCTGAAGAGAGTAAAAAGGCAGTGATTTCCAGTGAGGAAGACCTTGCTGGACGTCCACTAACCAATAAGGAGTTCCCTAATGAGGAACCAAAGGAGTTTAAGGCTCAAGGATCTTCCTCTGTAACCATGGAGAGGAAGCATGAAAAGCTTCTCTCAATACAGAGTCAAACAGAGCCCCACATTCAAACTTTAAGTTTGATATTGGGAGGCCACAATCATGCTCTGAGTATCTGTGAAGCTTTGTAAGAGCTCACTGTCAAGCTATTGACATTAAAAAAGCGCTTATTGGGAGGCAATCCAATCTTATTTATCTATGTAAATCACTTTTTCATTTGTTTTCCTTTTCTATTTTATGTTTTCTTTAGGTTGATGATCATGTGGAGTCATAAAAATAGCTGCAGAATTAAAGCGGAATAAAAAATAGCATAAAAAATAGCACACCCTGGAGGACAGGCTTACTGGCATTTAAACGCCAGTAAGGATAGCAGAATGGGCGTTTAACGCCCATGCAGGCAGCATTCTGGGCGTTTAACGCCAGAAATGGCAGCATTCTGGGCGTTCAGAAAAATGCCCATTAAAGAAGGATTCCTGGCATTTAACACTAGCCAGGGTATCTGGCTGGGCGTTAAACGCCCAAAGAGGCAGTCAAGTGGGCGTTAAACGCCAGAATAGGTAGCATTCTGGGCATTTAACGCCAGGATGACCCAAGGGAGGTAATTTTGTTTCCAATTTGATTTTTTTCAATTTTTCATGTTTTAATTCATAATTTTTTGCATCAAACATATGTTAAACATTCATCTTTCAATTTCTAGTTTCAAAAATTAATAATCTTTCCAATTCTTTTTAATTCTTTTTCAATTCTTTTCAATTCCTTCCAAAATGTTTTTAAAACTTACATATCTCTTCAAATTCTTTTCAACTCTTTTTAATTTTTATTGCATACAGTAATACATTTTCAAAATTAATTGCATCATTCTTCTTCTACTCCCTTCTATCTTATTTTGCTCGAGGACGAGCAAACCTTTTAAGTTTGGTGTGGAAAAAGCTCTGCTTTTTGTTTTTCCATAACCATTAATGGCACCTAAGGCCAGAGAAACCTCTAGGAAGTGGAAAGGAAAGGCAGTTGCTTCCAACTCCAAGTCATGGGAGATGGAGAGATTCATCTCAAAAGCCCATCACTAGAAAGATGATGGAGCAAACAAGAGAGCCCACTCATGGACCTCAACAAGAGCATCCATCATCCTCTATGAAATTAGAGAGGACCAAGAGGCCATGAAAAAGGAGCAACAAAGGCAAGAAAGAGACATAGAGGAGCTCAAGAACTCCATTGGTTCTTCAAGAGGAAGAAGAAGCCACCAACACTAAGGTGGATCTGTTCTTTAATTTCCTTATTCTTGTTTTTCTATTTTTCATTTTTATACTTTATGTTTTGACTATGTTTGTGTCTTCATTACATGATCATTAGTGTTTAGTGTCTATGTCTTAAAGCTATGAATGATTCCATGAATCTCTCACCTTTCTTAAATGAAAAATGTTTTTATTTACAAAAGAACAAGAAGGGCATGATTTCAAAAACTATCTTGAAAATAGTTTAATTATTTTGATGTGGTGGCAACACTTTTTGTTTTCTAAATGAATGCTTGAACAGTGCATATTTTTTATAGTGAAGTTTATGAATGTTAAAATTGTTGGCTCTTGAAAGAATAAGGAAAAAAGAGAAATGTTATTGATAATCTGAAAAATCATAAAATTGATTCTTGAAGCAAGAAAAAGCAGTGAAAAACACAAAGCTTGTAAAAAAGAAAGAAAGAAAAAGAAAAAGCAAGCAGAAAAAGCCAATAGCTCTTTAAACCAAAAGGCAAGAGCAAAAAGCCAATAACCCTTTAAACTAAAAGGCAAGGGTAAAAAGGATCCAAGGCTTTGAGCATTAATGGATAGGAGGGGCCAAAGGAATAAAATCCTGGCCTAAGCGGCTAAATCAAGCTGCCCCTAACCATGTGCTTGTGGCGTGAAGGTGTCAAGTGAAAAACTTGAGATTGAGCGGTTAAAGTCATGGTCCAAAGCAAAAAGAGTGTGCTTAAGAGCTCTGGGCACCTCTAACTGGGGACTCTAGCAAAGCTGAGAAAGCTGAGTAAAAGGTTCACCCAGTTATGTGTCT
>NC_029793.2:126788993-126797502 GCF_000816755.2 Arachis ipaensis | reverse complement strand
GGGACTCTAGCAAAGCTGAGTCACAATCTGAAAAGGTTCACCTAGTTATGTGTCTGTGGCATTTATGTATCCGGTGGTAATACTGGAAAATAAAATGCTTAGGGTCATGGCCAAGACTCATAAAGTAGCTGTGTTCAAGAATCAACATACTAAACTAGAAAAATCAATAACACTATCTGAATTCTGAGTTCCTATGGATGCCAATCATTCTGAACTTCAAAGGATAAAGTGAGATGCCAAAACTGTTCAGAAGCAAAATGCTACTAGTCCCGCTCATCTAATTGAAACTAATCTTCATTGATATTTTTGAAATTTATTGTATTTTCTCTTCTTTTTATCCTATTTTGTTTTTAGTTGCTTGGGGACAAGCAACAATTTAAATTTGGTGTTGTGATGAGCGGATAATTTATACCCTTTTGGCATAATTTTTACATAATTTTTAGTATGTTTTAGTTACTTTTTATTATAATTTTATTAGTTTTTATGCAAAAATCATATTTCTGGACTTTACTATGAGTTTGTGTGTTTTTCTATGATTTCAAATATTTTCTGGCTGAAATTGAAGGACCTGAGCAAAAGTCTGATTCAGAGGCTGAGAAAGGACTGCAGATGCTGTTGGATTTTGACCCTCCTGCACTCGAAGTGAATTTTCCGGAGCTACAGAAGCCCAATTAGCGTGATCTCAATTGTGTTAGAAAGTAGACATCTTCGGCTTTCTAGAAATATATAATAGTTCATACTTCACTCGAGATTTGATGGCCCAAACTGGCGATAAACGCCAGCCAGAAAATTTCTGGCGTAAAATGCCAGAACTGGCACACTTCTTGGCGTTAAACACCCATTTTGGCACCCAGGGTGGCATTTAACTCCAACATGAGGCATATGCACGTGGAAGCTTCAATGCTCAGCCCAAGCACACACCAAGTGGGCCCCGAGAGTGGATTTCTGCACTATCTGCACTTAGTTACTTATTTTCTGTAATCCCTAGTAACTAGTTTAGTATAAATAGCCATTTTTACTATTGTATTCGAGGACTTTGATCTTTGGATCATATTTGGACGTTTATGTTATGTTAGGAGGCTGGCCTCATGGCCATGCCTAGACCTCTTTTCTCTTATGTATTTTCTACGGTGGAGTTTCTACACCTCATAGATTAAGGTATGGAGCTCTGCTGTTCTTCATGAATTAATGCAAGTACTATTGTTTTTCTTTCAATTCATGCCTACTTATTCTCCAAGATATACTCTCGTACTTAATTCAGTTAAGTCAGAATGAAGGGGTGACCCGTGACAATCACCCACTATCTTCGTTACTCGCTTAGCCAAGATCCGCGTGCCTGACAACCACAAGCGGTCTACATGATGTTCAACGTAGTCATTGGACGACAGCCGGAGTATATTCTCTTGGGTCTCTAATTCATGATTCGCATCGCCTCTCCTGACAACAAAGCATCCGAATATGTGATTAGAACCTTCGTGGTATAGGCTAGAACTAATTGGCAGCATTCCTGAGATCCGAAAAGTCTAAACCTTGTCTGTGGTATTCCGAGTAGGATATGGGAAGGGATGACTATGACGAGCTTCAAACTTGCGAATATTGGGCACAGTGACAGTGTGCAAAAGGATAGAGAGATCCTATTCTGACGCTAGTGAGAACCGACAGATGATTAGACGTGCGATACCTGTGCCTGGTATTTTTTATCCGAGACGAGAAATCTGACAGTTGATTAGCCGTGCAGAAACCGTACCTGGTATTTTTCATCCGAGAGGATCATACAGCTTGCCATGAAAGGGAGCACGCATGATTGGAAGAAGACAATAGGAAAACAGAGGTTTAGAAGCAACAAAGCATCTCCAAACGCTTATCTGAAATTCCCACCAATGAATTATATAAGTATATTTATTTTATTTTATGTTTTATTTATATTTTAATTATCAAAACCACATAATCATTTGAATCCGCCTGACTAAAATTTACAGGATGACAATAGCTTGCTTCAAGACGATAATCTCTATGGGATCGACCCTTACTCACGTAAGGTATTACTTGGACGACCCAGTGCACTTGCTAGTTAGTTGTGCGGAGTTGTGAAAAGTGTGATCACAATTTTGTGCACCAGACGGCGATGCGTAACGCTCTCTTGACACTATAAGGACGGCTCAGTGAGGACGGCGATGCGAAATGCTCACTGGAGACCGAAAGAAAGATTCTCCCATGAGGACGGCGATATGTAATGCTCATGGAGGGGACGTTGGCTGAGATTAGGACAGCGGTACGAAACGCTTATCTCAGGACCAGTGTCGGGAATTGGGCAACAAACTGACACATGAGCACATGGCCTGTATAGGACTAGATATGCATCATACTTGTTTGCGCATATTTGTTTGTGAGTGTATTTTCTGTGATTGTGGGTGTGCTAAATGACTGTTTGAATTTTGTGTTCTTTAGATGTTGAATTAGATGATACCTTGTTGACTGTTATTGCTGACCAAGTATATATAAAATGTACTTAATTTCTAACCCCGACCCTACTAAGAACTCCGCATTTCTTACCCCATATTTCCACCCTTTTCAGCTACAGGTACGAAGGCTTAGTGCGGAACTACAAGAACATAGAAGATTCTGTTTACAAGTTGAGTTGTTAGATTTTATTTTCCTTTTGTCATTTACTGCTTTGGTTTTTAGAGGGGTAGGAATTGTATTTGAGGATCTTTGAATAAGTCTATGTATATAATGCTACGTGATTATATATAATTTTGTGATTAAATGATTTAAAGTACCAACTCTTCATTTTCTTGGTAAAAGTTTTGGTTCGTATTCGTGAAGGCTCAATATTAAATAAAAATAGTATAGAATAAAAAGGTTTAGATGTAAGTAACGCCTGGGCTTTTACTACAATCATGAGGTGCTAAAAGTTAGGGTGTTACAACGGACATGCGCTACAATGGGACCAAAGACCCTAAGAAGCATTTAACAACCTTTGAGGCGCGGATGAACTTAGAAGGAGTTCCCGACGCGGTGCGATGTCTGGCATTTCTGGTAACACTCGCAAGGCCAGAGATCAAGTGCTTCAACTCGCTTCCCCAAGGGTTTATCAGGTTCATCTCACACATCTCCCAGAAATTCTTAGCCCAATTTACTACTCGGATCGCCAAAGCAAAACACCCATGAACCTTCTTGTGGTGACTCAACGAGATGACGAACCCACAAGAAAGTACCTGGACCGATTCAACAATGAATGCCTAGAAATTGACAGTCTTACGGATTCAGTAGCAAGCCTTTGCCTGACCAACGACGTCACTAATGAAGACTTCCGTAAGCACCTTACCACAAATCCCGTCTGGACCATGCATGAAATCCAAACGGTGACTAGGGAATACATAAACGATAAGGACGTAAGTCATGTTGTGGCAGCTAATAAACGAGGCACGACTAACCCATCTAATTGGCAAAACGGCTCTTTCCATGCTGCTTAGGAAGGAGCCAAGGAGCAAACAAACAAGCCCCCCGACCACCAAGAATTGGAAGGTTCACAAACTACAGCCCCTCACCACCCTAATAGTAGAGGTCTATCAGTAGATGGCAGCCAGAGGTGTGATCCCGAAGGCTCGGCAACTGAAAGAATGGACCGGGTGATGGGGGAAATGTTGGTAAAGATTTTTACAAAAATAAGCGCGTTGTAAGTATAGTTCTAAACCGACAATTAAACCTCAATCAAATTTAAATTGTTTGTCACTTAAGCAAACCCAATAAAATTAACCAAAGTATTTAAACCTCGGGTCATCTCTCAAGGAATTACAGGGAAGTGTAATTTATTATTGGTTATGAGGTTGTATGTTTTTAGGTTTTGAGTTTAATAAACAAGGAATGTAAATAATAAGAAAATAAATTAGTAACTAAGAAAGCTCTTAGCAAGGATTGATAATTAGAAGTTCTATCCTCATTATCATTGTCAATTTTTTTGTGATGGTAAATGCGAGTTGCCTTCACTTAGTTAACCTCTAACCAATGGAGGAAGGTCAAGTGCATACAATTAACTTGAGTTCACAAGTCCTAGTCAACTCAAAGTGAGAGACTAGCTTTGGTGAAGTTCAAGCTAATCGGCAATCTTCAATTACCAATCAACAAATGAGTTTTGATAACTCAAGGGTCTCTAATTGATTAATCCAAGTTAAGAACATAAAAATCTAATTTAAAACCCAACCAAGCATTTTATCAAACACTTGGAAGGCATAAAATAAAAGCATAAAAAACTAATAAGGAAAATAAATCTAAACAACCGATTACAAGCATCAATGACTAACAATTAAAGAGAGTAACAATAAACATAGAAAACACAAATTGTATTAGAATAAATCAAATGTAACAATAGCTCTGATGAGCGGATAATTTATACGCTTTTTGGCATTGTTTTTAGGTAGTTTTTAGTATGTTTTAGTTAGTTTTTATTATATTTTAATTAGTTTTTAAATAAAAATCACATTTCTGGACTTTACTATGAGTTTGTGTATTTTTCTGTGATTTCAGGTATTTTCTGGCTGAAATTGAGGGACCTGAGCAAAAATCTGATTCAGAGGCTGAAAAAGGACTGCAGATGTTGTTGGATTCTGACCTCCCTGCACTCGAAGCGGATTTTTTGGAGCTACAAAAGCCCAATTGGCGCGCTCTCAATTGTGTTGGAAAGTAGACATCCTGGGCTTTCAAGCAATATATAATAGTCCATACTTTGCCCGAGATTTGATGGCCCAAACCGGCGTTCCAAGTCAGCATAAAAATTCTGGCGTCAAAACGCCAGAACTGGCATAAAAGCTGGAGTTAAACGCCCAAACTGGCACAAAAGCTGGCGTTTAACTCCAAGAAAAGTCTCTACATGTGAAAGCTTCAATGCTCAGCCCAAGCACATACCAAGTGGGCCCAGAAGTAGATTTCTGCATTAATTATTTATTTCTGTAGCCCTAGGCTACTAGTTTTCTATAAATAGGACCTTTTGCTATTGTATTTTCACACTTTTTCATCTTGGAATCTTTAGTTCATCTTTTGATCTCTTGATCACGCTTTGGGAGGCTGGCCATTCGGCCATGCCTAGCTCTTCTTTTATTTATGTATTTTCAATGGTGGAGTTTCTACACACCATAGATTAAGGTGTGGAGCTCTGCTGTTCTTCATGAATTAATGCAAAGTACTACTATTTTCTGTTCAATTCACACCTACTTCTTCTCTAAGATATACACTCGTTCTTCAACTTGATGAATGTGATGATCCATGATACTCATCATCATTCTCACCTATGAACGCGTGCTTGACAACCACCTCCGTTCTACATGCAAACAAGCTTGAATGTGTATCTCTTGGGTTTCTAATCTCAGATTAAAACCTTCGTGGTATAGGCTAGAATTATTGGCAGCCATTCCTGAGATCCGAAAAGTCTAAACCTTGTCTGTGGTATTCCGAGTAGGATCTGGGAAGGAATGACTGTGACGAGCTTCAAACTCGTGAGTGTTGGGCGTAGTGACAGACGCAAAAGGATCAATGGATCCTATTCCAACATGATCGAGAACCGACAGATGATTAGTCGTGCGGTGACAGCGTATTTGGACCATTTTCACTGAGAGGATGGGAGGTAGCCATTAACAACGGTGAAACCCAACATACAACTTGCCATGGAAAGGAGTATGAATGATTGGATGAAGACAATAGGAAAGCAGAAGTTCAGGAGGAATAAAGCATCTTCATACGCTTATCTGAAATTCTCACCAATGAATTACATAAGTATCTCTATCTTATTTTATATTTTAGTCATCTTTTAATTATCAATTCTCCATAACCATTTGAATCCGCCTGATTGAGATTTACAAGATGACCATAGCTTGCTTCAAGCCGACAATCTCCGTAGGATCGACCCTTACTCACATAAGGTTTATTACTTGGACGACCCAGTACACTTGCTGGTTAGTTGTGCGGAGTTGTGACAAAGAGTTGAGATTATAATTGTGCGTACCAAGTTATTGGCGCCATTGATGATCACAATTTCGTGAACCAAGTTTTTGGCGCCGTTGCCGGGGAACAAACAATCCCCGTGCAACCAAGTTTTTGGCGCCGTGCCGGGGATTGTTCGAGTTTGGACAACTGACGGTTCATCTTGTTACTTAGATTAGGTAACTTTATTTTATTTTTTAGAATTTTTGAGAATGAATTCTAGAGTTTTAGATGATGTTTTTATCATCACAAAAGCTTATTGATTCTCATCAATTTGGCTGTTGTATGTAATGTCCTGCTGATTTTCTTTTCCAAATAATTTTCAAAAAATTACAAAAAATTTATAAAATCATAAAAACCAAAAATAATTTATATTTTCCTGTTTGAGTCTAGTGTCTAATTTTAAGTTTGGGGTCAATTGCATATCTTTATTCTTCTTGCATTTTTTGAATGTATGAATTATGTTCTTCATTAATCTTCAAGTTGTTCTTGATGATTTCCTTGCTCTGATCTTTAAATTCTCTTGTTTTGTGTGTTTTGTTGATTTTCATATGCATTCTCAATTTGTTAGTGTCTCTAATATGAAAATTTTTAAGTTTGGTGTCTTGCATGCATTATTTATTTGATCTTAGTTTTACATGATTAGTTTCATTTTGTTGTTTCTCATCATTAAAAATTTTAAAAAAATTTTTCAAAATTATGTCTTTTCAAGTTAATAATACAGAGAATTGAAGATTCAGAACATACAGCAGAAGAATTACAGAAAAAAAGCTGGGCATTCAAAACGCCCAGTGAGGAAGGAAAACTGGCGTTTAAACGCCAGTCAGGGTATCTGACTGGGCGTTAAATGCCCAAAAGGGTAGTATTTTGGGCGTTAAACGCCAGAATGGATAAACGCTAGGATGGCACAAGAGGGAAGATTTTATTTTTAATTCAAATCTTTTTCAAATTTTCATAATTTTTCAAAATCAAATCTTTTTCAAATCATATCTTTTCAATCATATCTTTTCAAAATCAAATCTTTTTTAGTATTTTCGAAAATCCTTGCTAACAATTAGTAATTTGATTCAAAATTTTTTCCTTGTTAAGAAAGGTTCAATAATTGAATTTTAGAATCATATCTTTTAAATTTCTTGTTAGCCAAGACATTAATTTTAAAAAATCAAATATTTTTTAATTTTTTGTCAATCATATCTTTTTAAAACCATATTTTCTCAATCATATCTTCTCAACCACATCTTTTTCAAAAATGACTTTCAATCATATCTTTTTGATTCCTAATTTCAAAATCTTTTTCAAAATCACTTAACTACTTTCTCCATTTTAATTTTCGAAAATCATCAACCAATTTTTCAAAATTTTTTTTAATTAATTCAAAATTTTTTTTAAATTTAATTTCGAAAATTCTTCCCCCCTCCTCACCTTCTTCTATTTAAGGGACTAACACTCCTCCTCAATGTGCAATTCGGACTCCCTCTCTGTATAAGTTCGAATTCTCTCCTCTCTACCCCCTCCTTCTATTCTTCTTTTCCTCCGACATCTCAAGGAATCTCTATACTGTGACATAGAGGATTCTATAATTTCTTCTTCTCTCTTTCGTATGAGCAGGAGCAAAGACAAAGGCATTCTTGTTGAAGATGATCCTGAACCTGAATGGACCTTGAAGAGAAAGCTAAGAGAAGCTAAAGCACAACTCTCTGGAGAGGACCTAATAGAAATTTTCAAACAAGAAGAAGCCATGGCAGCCGAAAACAACAACAATGCCAACAATGCAAGGAAGGTGCTTGGTGACTTTACTGCACCTACTCCCGACTTCTATGGGAGAAGCATCTCTATCCCTGCCATTGGAGCAAACAACTGAGCTGAAGCCTCAATTAGTTTCTCTAATGCAACAGAATTGCAAGTTTCATGGACTTTCATTAGAAGATCCTCATCAGTTCTTAGCTGAATTCTTGCAAATCTGTGACACTGTCAAGACCAATGGGGTTGACCCTGAGATCTACAAACTTATGCTTTCCTTTTTGTTGTAAGAGACAGAGCTAGGACATGGTTGGACTCACAACCTAAGGACAGCATGAACTCTTGGAAAAAGCTGGTCAATACTTTCCTGGCCAAATTTTTTTCACCTCAAAAGATGAGCAAGCTTAGAGTGGAAATCCAAACCTTCAGACAGAAGGAAGGTGAGTCCCTTTATGAAGCTTGGAAAAATATATAAGCAATTGATCAAAAGGTGTCCTACTGACATGCTTCCAGAATGGAGCATCATATGTATATTCTATGATGGTCTGTCTGAGTTGTCAAAAATGTCATTGGACCATTCTGCTGGAGGATCTCTTCATCTGAAGAAGATGCCTGCAGAAGCTAAGGAACTCATTGAAATGGTTGCAGATAACCAATTCATGTACACTTCTGAAAGAAATCCTGTGAATAATGGGATAGCTCAGAAAAAAGGAGTTCTTGAGATTGATACTCTGAATGCCATATTGGCTCAGAATAAAATATTGACCCAACAAGTCAATATGATTTCTCAGAG
>NC_029793.2:126766874-126786534 GCF_000816755.2 Arachis ipaensis | reverse complement strand
TTCATGTACACCTCTGAGAGGAATCCTGTGAACAATGGGACGCCTCAGAAGAAGGGAGTTCTTGAAATTGATACTCTGAATGCCATATTGGCTCGAAACAAAATATTGACTCAGTAAGTCAATGTGATTTCTCAGAGTCTGAATGAATTGCAAGATGCATCCAACAGTACTAAAGAAGCATCATTTGAAGAAGAAGCTTATGATCCTGAAATCCTGCAATGGCAGAGGTGAATTACATGGGAGAACCCTATGGAAACACCTATAATCCTTCATGGAGAAATCATCCAAATTTCTCATGGAAAGACCAACAGAAGCCTCAACAAGGCTTCAATAATAATGGTGGAAGAAATAGGTTTAGCAATAGCAAGCCTTGTCCATCATCTTCTTAGCAACAAACAGAAAATTCTGAACAGAGCCATTCTGGCCTGGCAACCATAGTCTCTGATCTATATAAGACCACATTAAGTTTCATGAATGAAACAAGGTCCTCCATTAGAAATTTGGAGGCACAGGTGGGTCAGCTGAGTAAGAAGATTACTGAAACTCCTCCTAGTACTCTCCCAAGCAATAGAGAAGAAAATCCCAAGAGAGAGTGCAAAGCCATAACCATGACCAACATGGCCGAACCTGGAGAGAGTGAGGAGGACGTGAGTTCCAGTGAGAAAAGCCTCATGGGATTTCCTCTGGACAAAAAGGAGTTTCCCTTTGAGGAATAAAAGGAATCTGAGGCTCATACAGAGACCATAGAGATTCCATTAAACTTTCTTCTGCCATTCATGAGCTCTGATGAATATTCTTCCTCTGAAGAGGATGAAGACATCATTGAAGAGCAAGTTGCTAAGTATCTAAGAGCAATCATGAAGCTAAATACCAAGTTATTTAGTAATGAGACCTGGGAGGATGAACCCCCCTTGCTCACCAAAGAACTGGATGACTTGACTAGGCAGAGATTACCTCAGAAGAGATAGGATCCTGGAAAGTTCTCAATACCTTGTACCATAAGCACCATGACCTTTGAGAAGGCTCTGTATGACCTAGAGTCAAGTATAAACCTCATGCCTCTCTCTGTAATGGAGAAGCTAGGGATTCTTGAGGTACAAGCTGCAAGAATCTCACTGGAGATGGCAGACAATTCAAAGAAACAGGCTTATGGACTTGTAGAGGATGTTTTGGTAAAAGTTGAAGGCCACTGCATCCCTGCTGATTTCATAATCCTAGACACTGGGAAGTGTATGGATGAATCCATCATCCTTGGCAGACCCTTTCTAGCCACAGCAAAAGCTGTGATTGATGTTGACAGAGGAGAATTGGTCCTTCAAGTGAATGAGGACTTCCTTGTGTTTAAAGCTTAAGGATCTCCCTCTGTAGTCATAGAGAGTAAGCATGAAATGCTTCTCTCAATACAGAGTCAAATAGAGCCCCCACATTCAAACTCTAAGTTTGGTGTTGGGAGGCCATCATCATGCTCTGAGTATCTGTGAGGCTCCATGAGAGCCCACTGTCAAGCTATTGACATTAAAGAAGTGCTTGTTGGGAGGCAATCCAATTTTATTATATCTATTTATTTTCCATTGTTATTTTATATTTTCTGTAGGTTGATGATCATGTGAAGCCACAAAAACAACTGAAAAAGCAAAAACAGAATGAAAAATAGTATTAAAAATAGCACACCCTGGAGGAGAAGCTTATTGGCGTTTAAACGCCAGTAAGGGTAGCAGAATAGGCGTTAAACGCACAGTCTGGCACCATTCTGGGTGTTAAACGCCAGAAATGGGCACCAGACTGACGTTTAACGCCAGAAATAGGCACAGAGCTGGCGTTTAAAGGCCAGAAAAGGGAGAAAAGTTGGCGTTAAACGCCAAAAATGGGCAGGAACCTGGCGTTTAACGCTAGGATTGACAATCAAGGGGGCGTTTACACGCTAATATGGTGCAGGGATGAGAAATCCTTGACACCTCAAGATCTGTGGACCCCACAGGATCCCCACCTACCTCTTCTCTCTCTCTCTTCTTCACACCTTCCCATAACACCCTTCCCCAAATACCCTTCACCAATCACCTCAATACCTCTTCCCCAAAACCCCTCACCTATCACATCCTACCCTCTTCTCCATAATCTCTTCACCAATCCACATCCATCCATCATAAAATCCAACCTACCTCACCATTCAAATTCAAACCACTTTTCCTCCCAAACCCTATCCCTCTCTCCACTCCTATATAAACCCATCTTCACTCATTCATTTTCACACATCATACACACTACTTCTTCCCCTTGGCCGAACCACAAAACCCCCTCTATCTCCTCTATTTTCTTCTTCTACTCTTTTTTTTCTTCTTTTTCTCGAGGACGAGCAAACCTTCTAAGTTTGGTGTGGTAAAAGCTAAATCTTTTTTATTTTTCCATAACCATTTATGGCACCTAATGCCGGAGAAACCTCTAGAAAGAGGAAAGGGAAGGCAAAAGCTTTTGCCTCCGAGTCATGGGAGATGGAGAGATTCATCTCAAAGATCCATCAAGACCACTTCTATGAAGTTGTGGCCAAGAAGAAGGTGATCTCCGAGGTCCCTTTCAAACTCAAAAAGGGTGAATATCCGGAGATCCGACATGAGATTCGAAGAAGACGTTGGGAAGTTCTCACCAACCCCATTCAACAAGTCAGAATCTTAATGGTTTAAGAGTTTTATGCCAATGCATGGATCACCAAGAACCATGATCAAAGTGTGAACCCGGACCCAAAGAATTGGCTTACAATGGTCCGGGGGAAATGCTTAGATTTTAGTTCGAAAAATGTGAGGTTGGCATTCAACTTGCCCATGATGCAAGGAGATGCACGCCCCTACACTAGAAGGGTCAACTTTGATAAAAGGTTGGACCAAGTCCTCATAGATATTTGTGAAGAGGGCACTCAATGGAAGAGAGATTCAAGAGAGAAGCCGGTTCAACCGGTTAACCAAATAGAAACCTCTCAAAATAGAATAGGCATAACTTTTGTTTTGGAAATGAGAATGCTCTGAAATTTAAACCAAATGAAACTTAAAGTTCAATACAAACACGTGGACATAAAGTTTGTATGAATCTGAGTTCATTTGTTATATTAATTATTAAATAGAAGACTGGTCGCCAAGAAGGTAATAGGCTAGACAAGTCGGAAAAATGAGTAAGAATGTAAGTTGTCCAAAGGAAGACTTAAAGTTAAAAGGGGATGTGGAGGTATGTTTAGTAATATGGTGATGCGGAGGTATGCTTAGTTATATAGTGATGTGGAGGTATGTGTATTTATAAGGTAATGCGGAGGCATGATGAAAAAATAGGAAACGAGAAACCATAAATGGATAATGATTCATGACTGTTGTTTGTTTGAATGGGCCTTTGTGCCAAAGTACTAATGCAGAAATGCCCGTTTGACTGATAGCCTAAGGTTGCTAATGCGAGAATGTCCGCCTAACTGATAGCATAATGTATGTTGAATAGACCTTGTGCCAAATTGTTGCTGCGAAAGGGTCCGTCTAACTGATAGCCTGAGATTGCTAATGCGGAAATGTTCGCCTAATTGATAACTTGTTTCTACTGTGATGCCAAGATATCCTAACTGACATACTCATGATGTTAATTGTGCCTGACTGACACGGAAAAGAAACCATATTCGGCGTTCACCCCGAGTAACATCGGGTTGCGGGTAGACAACCGATGCATGAGCTCATGCCCTGCACTAGGTACAGGCATGCATGATAAATTGTTTGCGCATTTGATTGTGATTGTTTACTGTTCATTCTTTCTGCTATGTGATATCAGTATCTTGTTAATTTTCTATTCTCTGTTTCTTATTTGTATTTTCAAAATTATATGATTTAACTTTCTCCAAAGCTTTGAACAAGATAATAAAGTTAGGAATAATAGTCATAGAGAATAGCTTGAGAACAGCATTGATCCTAAAAAAAGATGCCAAGAAAGAGTTATGTCAGAGCCCACGATACGGAAGTAGCCGAGAGACTTAGTAAGCGATTTATTATGATAGAGCCAAAACTCTAGGTTTCACGAGAGAGATGTGTTTTCACAATGTCACCTTATTGGGAACCATATAGGTTCTCACCCTTCCTTTTCCCTTCCCTCACAGATGGAAGTTCCAAACTTGATCGCCGCCACTGGAGTTATATTCAGAGAGGTACCAGAGGAGCACGTGTTGTTGGACCCTACAGAAGATGCTCGAAACTAGTCTTGAGCTGATGGTTGCAGACTTGTCCCTCGATGGTAGAAAGAATGTACGTAGATGGTATTCGTTCCTTAGACTTTGCTTTCTCTCACTTCTGTAGCTTTTTTGAGGGATAGGACTTGATATATATATATATATGTCTATTTTGTATGAACTAACCTGAGATGTATACATGCATGAGAGTTTTTTGTAATCTCGTTACTAATTTAATTTTTCTATTAGTTTGGTGTTTATTTTATATTATATATCTCTGAAGATTGCTAATAGGTTTGTTAAGAAAGACATATGATAAAAATAAGCTAACATATGCGATTCTGGTAGTACGAAAGGCTCATATGTAGTAAGTATTACCGAGTCTAGAGTATTATAGGGTTACTAGGAAGTAACACCTGACGACTGGCAGTGATTCGGACCTGCCAATAATTGGGTCATTACAACTTGGTATCAGTGCAGTTCGTTCCTAATAGAGCCTGGGAATGAATTGACTATTCTTCGTTGCATACTTTGCTTTTTGTTTTTTCATGCTGTTGGGGTATCTTTATTGATACATTTAGCATGATCGTATACGAGCGCCTGTTCGGAAATTATTCACACTTGAATTAATATGTTAAGTCTGATCACCTTGATGTTGATTGTTTGGAATGAATAAGACCTCAATGACTATGAGTAGACAAATTTATCGATATAGGATTTCTCGCACACCTGCGATAATCAGATAGACCGCCATCAGAAAACTTTTAAATGCCGATGACCATATTTGTGTAGGATGTAGTTGCTGTACTTAGAAGTACAGTTGACTGTTAGACGTTGGGATTGGAATAGTACGAGAATGGCAACGATGAATCCAAGACGGCCCGATGTGAATGATGCGTAATGGAAGCATGGTGAAATGAGATACGAATGTGGAGAGCTTTCATCGACTTCATTTGCGAATAACTTTAGGATCAAACCATTTCTTGCGTAAGATAGTTGTTGGAATAGTTAATATAGGATCTTTTATGGTTTTATAACCTTTAGGATATACTCGAAGTTTCAAAGACGAAACTTTTTATAAGGTGGGTGGGATATAACACGCAGATTCTCCACAGAGTTAATCTCAGAAATTCTGTGATGAAAAATTTGATAAATATCTGAGAATCACCTCATCATAAAATAATAAGGCATATTTTGACTTGATAATTGAAAAGAATAGAAATGCCATGAGAGATAAAAGTGTGTCCTAAGCCAAAAACCATACCGATAACGATGAATTTGACCGTCGAGTTAAATTCATATATGGAATATTTACTACTAGATATTCTTAACAATTTTAGCTTAGTAGAATATTCTAAATTTGATTCAAAGTTGAGATACTATCTGCCGCTGATTTCTGAATTGCGGGTTATTTAAACCGATATGGTTTAAAACGATAATCTTACAGTTTAGTTATTGAACCGTTTCCTTTCCTCTCTTTGGGAATTTTTCCAAAGCATCAAGGAAGCTATCTTCAATCTAAATTCATGAAGCCACTAGAAGGATTATCTAGAAGAAAAATAAAGAACCGAAATACCTAGCTTAATTAAAATCTAACCGAACTTAAACCGAACCAATTTTTCTTAACCAAACCACTCTCTAGATTAAGCCACATAATCACAATTAAACCACACTATCTCTCTTTTCTTCTTGTTGGCTGAACCTCCTCCATATATCAGCCAAGGGTGATGAATTATAGGAAGTAATTAATGATGGAACACATGCACTTAGACAAGTGTCTTCCCTTAATTATTATCACCAAACCACACCTCTTTTTGATCACCCAATCCTTTATCATCAGGTCATTCTTCACATAAGTCATGTTAGTATTAAGTGTGAAAAAAAACAAGAAGAAGAGATGAGAAGGGAGTTAGAGAAAGAGAGAAGTCTGAGAGTTAGAGTGAACCGAGGAAGAGAAGCTAAGGGAGTTCTTTCGATCTTCACCATCACTTTCACATGATTCCTCCAGTCTCTAGCTATACACCTTCATGGAGATGATCAAGCTAAGTAAGGAGATCAAGAGAAATTGAAGGAGGGACTAGCCAAAGTTTGAAGTAAAGTTGACCGAAGGAGGAAGGGAAAGATAGAACCGATTTCTTGAACAAGGGTGAACTCCATTGAGGTAGGGGTTATGCTAGTGTAATTCTATGTTTGTATTTATGTAAATGATGATTGTTGATGATGTTATGAGTAATTGCTCCTAGTTATGATGTTAAATTATGCATGATAAAGATAAGAAGATGATTAAGAGGTGATGAGAAGCTTAGGAAACTGAAAAGGTTAGTTGGAACCCAAGCCAAATTCTGCCGATATGGTTACTAAAATTAGGCAGTGAATTGCGCAAAATTATGGGAAAAATCTAGCCTCTAAAAAATAGTGTAATAATTTTCTAGAAATTCTTGATGAGGTTAAGATCATCCTCTCAAAATTTTAGAATTTTCTGATGAGGTGGTTGAAAGATAAAAATGTTTGAACGTAAATGGCTTCTGATGAAAAATATGTTCTTGAATAAATCCAGTAGCAAATTTCAACCAACACAACGTTTAGTTCTGATGAGGTTTTGAGTTGGAACATAAGAGAGTAGAAATTTTGATATTTGAAGAATAGTGTATCCAAATTTTGGAGTAATTCCATTTTTATATAATTAAATACAGAATTTACAAAATAGAAGGTTCACTGTTTTATTGACATGTGATTCTAAAACTCGTTTGGTAATTTCTGTGAAATGTTTGAGTTACTAGTATTGATATTAAACACCAAATTGAGTGAAACCAGTTTTGATAGAATACTCATGATGTATATTTTATTTTCTCAAAAGTTAAAAATTTTAGAAGCTATGGATTAAAAGTTACAGGCTTTAACACTTTACTGCTCACTAATGGCTAAACAGGATTTACAAAGTTAGAGTAGTGATTTCCTGGATGAATATTTCCTAATGTAGAAAACCTTTTGTAATGAAACCAAAACCAAATGAAACCATATGGTGTCTACTTCATTCAGTTTAAATTTCAGAGCATTGGCTATCTTAGAAAATTAGTTATGAACTTTAAAAGTTAACCGGTTCACCAGTTAACCAAATAGAAACCTTTCAAAACAGAATAGGTATAACTTTTGTTCTAGAAATGAGAATACTCTAAAATTTAAACCAAATGAAACATAAGTTCAATACGAATGCATGGACATAAAGTTTGCACAAATCTAAGTCTGTTTCTTATATTAATTATTAAATAAAAGACTGGTCGCCAAGAAGGTAATAGGCTAGACAAGTTGGGAAAATGAGTAAGAATGTAAGTTATCCATAGGAAGACTTAAATTTAAATGGGGATGCGGAGGTATGTTTAGTAATATGGTGATGCAGAGGTATGATTAGTTATATGATGATGCGGAGGTATGTGTATTTATAAGGTGATGCGGAGGCATGATGAAAAGAAAAAAAAATGAGAAACCATGAATGGATAATGGTTCATGAGTATTGTTTGTTTGAATGGGCCTTTGTGCCAAAGTGCTAATGCGGAAGTGTCCGTCTGACTGATAGCCTAAGGTTGCTAATGCGGGAATGTCCGCCTAACTGATAGCATAATGTATGTTGAATGGGCCTTGTGCCAAATCGCTACTGCGAAAGGGTCTGCCTAACTGATAGTCTGAGATTGCTAATGCGAAAATGTTCGCCTAACTGATAGTTTGTTCTACCGTGATGCCAAGATATCCTAACTGACATACCCATGATGATAATTATGCTTGACTGACATGGTAAAGAAACCATATTCGGGGTTCACCCCGAGTAACGTCGGGTTGCGGGTTGACAACCGACGCATGAGCTCATGGCCAACACTAGGTACATGCATGCATCATAAATTGTTTGCGCATTTGATTGTAATTATTTACTGTTCATCCTTTCTGCTATGTGCTATCTGCTTCTTCTTAATTTTCTATTCTCTGTTTCTTGCGCCTGAGCTTGATCTTACGCTCTTCATTTTGGACAACATTGTGAAGGAGGGTAAAATTGTCCCTGATGTTCCAGATGATGATGACAATGTCGAGCCCCCTCCTGTGCCTATTGCCAAAGTTTCTGTTGCACCGACTTCCTCAACTCATGCAGATGGTCCTATCGAGTCAGATCCTGACTGTCAGATCTTGAACCGAGCTTATGGGACGGTAGATACAGTGCCTCTTCAGACTCGTCCTCCTTCACCTCGGGATGCAGCTGTTGGGAAGTCTGTGGATTCTCTTTGATTGTTTCTGATGTATTTGTGTATTGCCCGGCCTGTGGGCCTCGAACTCTTTTTATTTTGTAGTTTATGCTCTTAACTTCTGGATACTTTTAGTTGCTTTTTTAGCAACTTTAAAAACAAAAGGTAATTTTTCAAGTCTTTTGGGGTCGACTTTAGGTGGCCTCTTATAACAACCTTGTTTCTCTTTGAGATATATTTTTCTGCATTTTTCTGAAAACTTAGGGAATCTTGAGAGTGTTGGAGTCCTGTTGTCCAATCTCTTTTGATTGCCTTTGTGTTTTGTTTTCCATCTAGGTTGAAGCTAGCCTTGTGCGGCTAGTCTTCTTTGTGCTCTCTGATATGATGTCCGTAATTTGATTTTTGTGAGGTCATGGCTTTCTGGGTCCGTCTTGGGTCCCTTATAGCGTCTGACTTCTTATACTTGGTTGCATTTTTGCTTCCACTTGGACCTTGGTAGGTCTTTTCCTGTGGATTATAATTTTTGGCAGTTTGCCAAGTCGACTTTGTTGCGTCGTCCTCTTCTGAGTTATTTCTAGCAATCCAGTTTTGGATCTTTTGTCAGATCTCTTTTTATGGATTACTTTTATAACTTTGTGGCTTTGTTGGGATGACTTCATCATGTCAGTCTCTTCTAAGTTATTTCTAGCAATCTATTTTTGGATCTTTTTTCATATCTCTTTTTATGGATTACTTTTATAACTTTGTGGCTTTGTTGGGATGACTTCATCATGTCGGTCCCTTCTAAGTTATTTTAGTAATCCTCTTTTTTGGACCTTTGTCAGGTCTTATTCAGGGATCGCTTTTTTTATAACTTTTTTGGTTTTAGGCCGACTTCTTTACGTCGGTCCTTTCCAAGTTATTTCTAGTAATCCTCTTTCTTGGACCTTTGTCAGGTCTCTTTCAGGGATCACTTTTTTATAACTTTTTGGTTTTGGGCCGACTTCTTTATGTTGGTCCTTTCTAAGTTATTTCTAGTAATCCTCTTTCTTGGACCTTTGTCAGGTCTCTTTCAGGGATCACTTTTTTATAACTTTTTTGGTTTTAGGCCGACTTCTTTACGTCAGTCCTTTCTAAGTTATTTCTAGTAATCCTCTTTTTTAGGGCTGGCCAGGCCTCTTTCCAGGGATTTACTTTTTATAAATTTGGTTATTGTGGTTGACTGGTCTGACTTCTATACGTCAACCAGTCTTTAAGTTATTTTTAGCAACCCATTTTATTAAGACCTCGTCAGGTCCTTTCTATGGATCACTTTCGATAACTTCTTGCATTATTCTATTTTTGTCACTTTTTCATCTTTGCCAATTTCGTAGAATTTAGGTTTGATTCTCGTTTGGTTGACCTTTTGATGAATTTGATTTTCATCTTTGTTGGTCTTTATCGTGATCGAGCAATGAATTTGATTTTCACTTTCTGCTGATCTGTAGCTTTATAATCGGGTGATGAATTTTTGCGTTTCAGATTAATGCGTCTTGAGGATTTATAGAAAATTTGAAAACTTTATTTAAAATAAAGAAAATGGAAATATATACATGTGGGCATTCTAAGTTAGGTAGTTCACGAGTCTTGGCTCGGTGCCTCGTTAAAAAACCTTTTCACGAAAAAGAGTGCACCTTGTCCTAAGATCCTTATTACCTCTAATTATAATACCTTCGTAGGTTGCAGGCATGCCATGACCTTGGAAGCTCTCGCCCTTCGAGTTCGGACAGTCTGTAGTAGCCCTTTCTAAGTACTTCTATGACTCGGTAGGGTCCTTTCTAGTTTGCTGCCAACTTTTCTTCTCTAGGTCGAGTTGTTCCGATATCATTTCGAATTAGGATGAGGTCGTTCTCGGTGAAACCTCATGGCACTACCTTTCGATTGTATCTTGAAGCCATTCGACGTTTTAGTGCCTCTTCCCTGATCCGAGCTCTTTCTCGGATTTCTGGAAGTAGGTCGAGCTCTTCCCTTTGAAGTTGGGAGTTGGCTTCTTCATTGTAGTGGATCACTCTGGGCGACCCTTCTTTGACCTCCACTGGGATCATTGTCTCTGTTCCATAGGCTAATCGGAAAGGTGATTCCTTTGTGGTGGAATGTGGTGTTGTCCGATATGCCCATAGGACTTGTGGGAGCTCTTCAGCCCAAGCTCCCTTTGCGTCCTGCAATCTCCGTTTTAGCCCATCCAATATGACTTTATTGGCAGCTTCGGCTTGTCCATTGGCCTGGGGATGTTCTACGGAAGTGAATTGGTGTTTTATGTTCAAGTCAGCCACTAGCTTTCTGAAGCCTGTATCTGTGAATTGGGTGCCATTGTCTGTGGTGATGGAGTATGGGACCCCAAACCTTGTGACAATGTTTCTATATAGAAATTTTCGACTTCTTTGAGCAGTGGCGTTAGCTAGGGGTTCTGCCTCGATCCATTTTGTGAAATAGTCTACCACCACTATGAGGAATTTGACTTGTCCTGATCCCTGAGGGAAAGGTCCGAGAAGGTCGAGTCCCCATTTTGCGAATGGCCAAGGTGAGGTTACACTGATGAGTTCCTCTGGCGGGGCGATGTGAAAATTGGCATGTTTCTGACATGGTGGACATGCCTTTACGAATTCTGGTTCTTCTTTTTGTAAGGTCGGCCAATAAAATCCAGCTCGGAGTACTTTCTTGGTGAGTGCTTGTGCCCTGAGATGGTTACCACAGATGCCACTATGTACTTCTTCTAAAACTTCCTTTGTATTGAAAGTCGGCATGCACTTTAATAGTGGTGTTGAAATTCCTCTCTTGTATAGGGTATTATTTATGATAGTGTAGTATTGTGCTTCCTGTTTTAACCTCTTTGCCTCCTTCTTATCTGTAGGGAGTGTTTCTGTTTTGAGGTAATTAATTATGGGAGTCATCCATCCTTGATCCAGACCTGTTATGGCTAGGATCTTTTCTTCTTCCGAGATTGACGGGTTCTGCAGCATCTCTTGGATGAGGATTCTATTGTTGCCCTCTGGTTTGGTGCTCGCTAGTTTTGAGAGTGCATCAGCTCGGGCATTCTATTCTCGGGGTATGTGGTAGACCTCATATTCCCCGAGTTGTCCGAGCTGTTCCTTGGTTTTGTCCAAGTACCTTTTCATGGTGGGATCCTTAGCTTGGTAACTCCCTGCTATTTGTGAAATGACCACCTGTGAGTCGCTGAAGATGATGAGCTTTTGAGCTCCAACCTCCTTAGCCAGCTTCAAACCAGCTAGTAGTGCCTCATACTCAGCTTGGTTGTTTGAGACAGGGAACCTAAATTTGAGGGAAAGTTCGATCTGGGTTCCTTGGTCGCTTTCAATTATCACACCCGCGCTGCTTCCAGTTTTGTTTGAGGAACCATCTACATAGAGATTCCATTTTGTAGCAATTTCTGGGGTGTCTGTAAACTTTGCAATGAAGTCGGCCAAGTACAGTGATTTGATGGCTGTCCGAGCTTCATACTAGAGTTCAAATTCAGACAACTCGACTGTCCATTGCAAAATTCTTCCTGCTAGATCTGTTTTCTGCAGAATACCTTTTATGGGCTGGTTGGTCCGAACCTTGATGATGTGGGCTTGGAAATATGGGCGAAGTCGTCGAGATGTTAATATGAGAGCATAAGCGAATTTTTCTATCTTTTGATAGTTCAATTCGAACCCTTGTAATGCTTTGCTGATGAAGTATATAGGTTGTTATCCATTGTCATATTCTCAGACCAGTGCTGAAGCTATTGCCTAATTTCCCACCGCGAGGTATAATACGAGTGGTTCTCCTTCCCGTGGCCGGGTTAGGATAGGTGGTCGTCCCAGAAACCTTTTGAAATTCTAGAAGGCTTGCTCGCATTCTGTTGTCCATTCAAACTTCTTTCCCTTCCTTAGAGTAGCGTAAAAGGGTAAAGATCTTATTGCCGATCCAGCTAGAAATCTGGACAAGGCTGCTAATCTTCCATTAAGTTGTTGTACCTCTTTGACACAAGTCGGACTTTTCATGTCGAGTATGGCCCGGCATTTATCTGGATTTGCCTTGATTCTTCTTTGTGTGAGCATAAAACCCAAGAATTTGCCTGCTTCTACTGCGAAGGTGCATTTTGCAGGGTTAAGTCGCATGCCATGCCTTCTTATAGTGTCGAATACTTGGGTGAGGTCGGACAGTAACGACTCTTCACTTTGTGTCTTTATTAACATGTCGTCCACGTAGACCTCCATAATTTTCCCAATATGGTCTGCAAAGACCTTATTCATTAATCTTTGAGAAGTGGCTCCTACATTTTTGAATCCGAAAGGCATGACGATGTAGCAGTAGTTTGCTTTTGGGGTTAAGAATGAAGTTTTTTCTTGATCGGGTGGGTACATCGGGATTTGATTGTATCCCGAATAGGCGTCCATAAACGAGAGGTATTTGTATCCGGAGGAGGTATCCACCAGAGCGTCGATACTTGAGAGTGGATAAGGATCTTTTGGGCAGGCTTTGTTGAGATCAGTGTAGTCGGTGCACATCCGCCACTTCCCATTTGATTTTTTCTCCAAGACGACGTTAGTTAAACATAGTGGGTACTTAACTTCTCTTATGAATCCTGCCTCCATTAGAGCTTGTACTTGATCTTCCACAGCTTGGGATCGTTCTGGTCTGAGCTTTCTACGTCTCTGCTGTACTGGCTGAGATCCTGGGTAAACTGCCAGTTTGTGGCATATTAATTTAGGGTCTATGCCCGGCATGTCTGTGGCCTTCTATGCAAAGAGGTCGACATTGTCTCGTAAGAACTGTATGAGTGATTCTTTTATGTCTCCTTTTAGGATTGTGCCAATATTGGTTGTTTTGTCTGGGACATCTCCAATCTGGACTTTTTCTATTTTGCCTTTGGGTTGTGGACGAGATTCTTCCCGTCCTTGGATTCCCCCGAGTTCGATGGTGTGGACTTCTTCTCCTCTACCTCTAAGGTTTAGACTTTCATTGTGGCAGCGACGCACCATCTTCTGATCTGCTTTTATCGTAGCTATTCCTTCTGTGGTTGGGAACTTCATGCACAGGTATGTAGTCGAGACTACTACGCCGAGCTTATTTAACGTTGTCCGACCTATTAGGGCATTGTAGGCTAAACTCACGTCAACCACAATGTAGTCTATGTTGAGTGTCCTTGACCGGTTTCCTTTTCCAAATGTCGTGTGTAGTGAGATGTACCCAAGTGGTTGGATTGGAGTGTCTCCCAGCCCGAGCAGGCTGTTCGGATATGCTCTGAGTTCTTTTTCTTCCAAGCCGAGTTTGTCGAAGGCAGTTTTGAACAAGATGTCGGCCGAGTTTCCCTTGTCTACCAATGTATGATGGAGATTTGTGTTGGCTAATATGATAGTGATGACCATGGGGTCGTCATGTCCCGAGATAATTTCAGCTGCGTCCTCTTTAGTAAAAGTGATAGTGGGGATGTCGGGTGCTTCTTCTCCTCCCTCAACATGATATACTTCTTTAAGATATCTTTTGCGGGATAATTTGGAGATTCCTCCTCCAGCAAATCCTCCGTGTATCATGTGGACATGTCTCTCAGGTGTACGAGGTGGTCGTTCAGCTCGTCCGACATCTTCGTCCCTTCTTCTTTTTCTTGGATCATCTGCTCGACTGGCTAAGTACCGATCTCACTTTTCTTCTCTTACCAATTTTTCTATGATATTTTTTAGGTCGAAGCATTCGTTGGTGGAATGTCCATAGATTCGATGATATTCGCAATATTCAGTCTGATTTCCTCCTCCTTTTTTGCTTTTGAGTGGTCGAGCTGGGGTATTTTTTCAGTATGACAAACTTCTCTGTAGACATCCACAAGGGACACCCGAAGAGGGGGTGTAATTGTGGTATTTTTTATCTTTTCTCCATGTTGATCTTCTTTCTTCTTGGACTCTTTATCCTTATCTCGAGAGGAGTAGGAGAATCCAGATTTTGAGGTCTCTCCTAGTCGAGAGTTTTCCTCCATGTTGATGTATTCTCTCAGCTCGTTCTTGCACTTCATTCAGAGATGTGGGATGTTTTTTCGATATAGAGTGGCTAAAAGGTCCCTCTCGCAAGCCATTGATGAGACCCATAATGGCGGCTTCTGTTGGTAAACTTTGTATGTCCAGAAATACTTTGTTGAATCTTTCCATGTAGCTGCGGAGATTTTCCCGATCTCCTTCCTTGATTCCTGTTTA
Source organism: Arachis ipaensis (assembly GCF_000816755.2). Lineage (NCBI taxonomy): Eukaryota > Viridiplantae > Streptophyta > Magnoliopsida > Fabales > Fabaceae > Arachis > Arachis ipaensis. Next base: position 126,771,931 of record NC_029793.2, on the reverse strand, counting down.
TACCCTGGGTCGAGCTACCCGACCTGGGATGATTGGCGACAAAGCGACCGACCTCTTCAGGTCAGGCTACCCGACCTCTTCTTAAAGAGGTCGGCCAAATCAACAGGAGAGCCCAATAAAGGGCCCAAATAGAGGAACACGACCCAAATCCAAAGGCAATCCAAGCCTATAGAGATAAAGGCGATTCCATTGAAGATAAGCTGACCTCACTAGAAGATAAGATAAGATAAGATAACTAACTTATCTTATCTAGAAAGGTCACTCTACAACCACTATAAATACACTAGAGCACCCAAGTATAACTCATACTCTGATTCTACATAAAACCTGTTTAATACCCATGCTAACTTAAGCATCGGAGTCTCTTGCAGGTACCCCCCACCCTCTGGTGATCAAGGATCAGCAGTGCAGCAAGTCCAACAATTTGGACACAACAGCTCCGGCCGCCACCAGCCATCCGGACACGCCATCTCCGACCAGTATAGAAGATCTCATCCGAGATCGACCTCCAATTTCAGGTAACCCTCGGAACATTAGCGCCGTTGCCGGGGAACCTGGAAGTCATCCCATCACCATGGCGGACGACCATGACAATGACCACGATTCAGATCTAGAAGATAGAACGCCGCACAAAAACGCAGACACTACACTGAAAGATACCCCGGAATCCAATGGGGACAAAAACTCACCAAATCCGGGAGCAATAGAAGCGCTTCAAGATCACTTAAATCAACTTGAAAAAGAAACCCAACAACAACGAGAGATCGGAAAGGATCTACAAAGAGAGGTACGGCGACGTCGAGAATTGGAAGAAAAACTACAGCAATTAGAAGCCGATATCAAATCAAAAGCTCCCCGGACCACCCCAGACAAAAATTCACGCAAAGAGCAAGACCCATTCACCAGGAAAATTATGAAAACCAAAATTCCAAAAGACTTCAAACTCCCGGATATGACTTTGTATGATGGCACCACAGATCCCAACCACCATCTCAGCAATTTCAGAAGCAGAATGTACCTCACCGATGCCTCAGATGCCGTTCGCTGTAAAGCCTTTCCAACAACTCTCACGAAGACAGCAATCAGATGGTTCGACAACCTACCTCCAAAGTCCATCTCAAACTTTGACGACCTGGCCAAAAAATTCCTAGCCAGATTCTCCATCCAGAAAGATAAGGCCAAGCACGCCCCCAGTTTACTAGGGATCAAGCAAGGAGATCGGGAGAGCCTCCGCAACTACATAGAAAGATTCAATAAAACATGCATGGATATACAAAGCTTACCAACAGAGGCTGCCATCATGGGACTCATCAATGGCCTACGAGAGGGACCTTTTAGCCAATCTATATCAAAGAAGTACCCTACCTCCTTAGACAAAGTACAGGAGCGAGCAGAAAAATATATCAACATGGAAGAAAACGCTCGGTTGGGAGAAACCTCAAAATTTGGGGCCCCCTACCGAGATAAAGACAAGGAATCCAAAAGGAAAGAAGATCGACAAGGGGAGAAAATCAAAAAATACCATAATTACACTCCTCTCAGGGCATCCCTGGTCGACGTATATAAAGAAGTCTGCCATACAGAGAAAATCCCCCCAGCGCGGCCACTCAAAGGCAAAAAGGGAGGAGGAAACCGGAAGGAATACTGTGAATACCATCGGGTCCGAGGGCACTCCACCAACAAGTGCTTCGACTTAAAAAATATCATAGAAAAATTGGTGAGAGAAGGAAAATTAGATCGATTTCTGGCCACCCGAGATGATGACCAAAGAAAGAGACGAAGGGACGAAGATGCCAGACGAACTGAACGATCACCTCTGACACCAGAGAGACACGTCCACATGATACACGGCGGATTCGCAGGAGGTGGGATCTCCAAATCATGTCGCAAAAGATATCTCAAAGAAGTATATCATGTCCAGGGAAAGGAGGAAGCACCCGACATCCCTGCGATAACATTCACTAAAGAGGACGCATCCGGCATCATCCCGGGACACGATGATCCCATGGTCATCACTATTATACTGGCAAACGCTAATCTACAACGCACATTAATAGACCAAGGGAGCTCCGCCGACATCTTATTTAAAATGGCCTTCGATAAGCTCGGCTTGGAAGAAAGGGAGCTTAAGGCATTGGTACGCAGAAATTGTGATTAAACTTTGATTATGTAAAATTCATCACTCTTTCTTTCCCTGGTAATGGCGCCAAAAACATGATGCCAATACCATGGTTCACAACTTCGCACAACTAACCAGCAAGTGCACTGGGTCGTCCAAGTAATACCTTACGTGAGTAAGGGTCGAATCCCACGGAGATTGTTGGTATGAAGCAAGCTATGGTCACCTTGCAAATCTCAGTCAGGCAGGGTTAAATGTGATTGGATTAGATAATTAAAAGATAAATAATAAAGGATAGAAATACTTATGTAATTTATTGGTGAGAATTTCAGATAAGCGAATAGAGATGCTTTCGTTCCTCTGAACTCAGAATACAATCCAGGATATCTAATACAATAGTAAAAGGTCCTATTTATAATAAACTAGCTACTAGGGTTTACAGAAGTAAGTAATTGATGTATAAATCCACTTCTGGGGCCCACTTGGTGTGTGCTTGGGCTGAGCTTGAGTGTTGCACGTGTAGAGGCCATTTGTGGAGTTGAACGCCAGTATTTGTGCCAGTTTGGGCGTTCAACTCTGGTTTTAGATCCTTTTCTAGCGCTGGACGCCAGAATTGGGCAGAGAGCTGGCGTTGAATGCCAGTTTGCGTCATCTATTCTTGGCCAAAATATGGACTATTATATATTGCTGGAAAGCCCTAGATGTCTACTTTCCAACTCAATTGGAAGCGCGCCATTTTGAGTTCTGTAGCTCCAGAAAATCCATTTTGAGTGCAGGGAGGTCAGAATCCAACAGCATCAGGAGTCCTTCTTCAACCTCTGAATCTGATTTCTGCTCAAGTCCCTCAATTTCAGCCAGAAAATACCTGAAATCAAAGAAAAACACACAAACTCATAGTAAAGTCCAGAAATGTAAATTTAACATAAAAAATAATGAAAACATCCCTAAAAGTAACTAGATCCTACTAAAAACATACTATAGGGTTCTTAAGCACACTCTTCTTTTTGCTTTGGACCTTGACTTTAACCGCCCAGTCTCAAGTTTTCACTTGACACCTACACGCCACAAGCACATGGTTAGGGACAGCTTGGTTTAGCCGCTTAGACCGGGATTTTATTCCTTTAGGCCCTCCTATCCACTGATGCTCAAAGCCTTGGGATCCTTTTTATTTGCCCTTGCCTTTTGGTTTTAAGGGTTATTGGCTTTTTCTGCTTGCTTCTTCTTTCTATTTTTTTTCGCCTATATTTTTTTTTTCTGCAAGCTTCGTTCTTTGCTGCTTTTTCTTGCTTCAAGAATCATTTTTATGATTTTTTAGATTATCAAATAACATGTCTCCTTGTCATAATTCTTTCAAGAGCCAACATATTTAACATTCATGAACAACAACTTCAAAAGACATATGCACTGTTCAAGCATACATTCAGAAAACAAGAAGCATTGTCACCACATCAATATAATTAAACTAAGTTCTGAACCATTGTAACGTAGTTCTTTGGATCCGGGTTCTTACCTTGATCATGGTTCTTGGTGATCCATGCATTGGCATAGAACTCTTGAACCATTAGGATACCGACTTGTTGGATGGGATTTGTTAGAACTTCCCAACCTCTTCTTTGAATTTCATGTCGGATCTCCGGATACTCATTTCTTTTGAGTTTGAAAGGGACCTTGGGGATCACCTTCTTCTTGGCCACAACATCATAGAAGTGGTCTTGATGGGCTTTGGAGATGAACCTTTCCATCTCTCATGACTCAGAGGTGGAAGCTTTTGTCTTCCCTTTCCCCTTTCTAGAGGATTCTCCGGTCTTAGGTGCCATCAATGGTAATGGAAAAACAAAAAGCTTATGCTTTTACCACACCAAACTTAAAATATTGCTCGCCCTCGAGCAATAAAAAAAAGAATAGAGGAAGAAGAAGAAGATATGGAGGAGAGGGAGAAGGTGTTGTGTTTCGGCCAAGAAGGGTATAGAGGGGTTGTGTTGTGTGAATTTGAGGAAGAATGGAGGGCTTTATATAGGGAAGGGAGGGGGGAAGGTTTCGGCCATATGGGTGGGTTTGGGTGGGAAATTGATTTTGAATTTTGAAGGTAGGTGGAGTTTTTGAGGTAGGTTTATGGGGAAGAGTGGATGGATGTGAGTGGTGAAGAGGTGATGGGGAAGAGGGATTGAAGTGATTGGTGAAGGGTTTTGGGGAAGAGTGTTTATGGGATTGTGTGAAAGAGGGGTGAGAAGAAGTGAGTGGAGGTAGGTGGGGATCCTGTGGGGTCCACAGATCCTGAGGTGTTCAAGGATTTACAACCTTGCACCAAATTAGGCATGTAAAATGCCCTTGCACACAACTTTGGGCGTTCAGCGCCGGGTTGGTGCCCAATTTGGGCGTTCAACGCCCATTTGTTGGCCATTTCTGTCGTTGAACGCCAGAACCATGCTTGTTCTGGGCGTTCAGCGCCAGGATGCTGCCCATTTTGGGCGTTCAGCGCCAGAACCATGCTCTGTTCTGGCGTTGAACGCCAGGCAGGTGCTCCTCCAGGGTGTGATTTTTCTTCTGCTGTTTTTGATTCTGTTTTTGATTTTTTGTTTATTTTGTGACTTCACATGATCATGAACCTATAAAGACATATAACTAAGAAAAATATAGTTAGATAAATAAAAATTGGGTTGCCTCCCAACAAGCGCTTCTTTAATGTCAATAGCTTGACAGTGGGCTCTCATGGAGCCTCACAGATGTTCAGAGTATTGTTGAGACTCTCCAACACCAAACTTAGAGTTTGGATATGAGAGTTCAACACCAAACTTAGAGTTTGGTTGTGACCTCCCAACACCAAACTTAGAGTTTGACTGTAGGGGCTTTGTTTGACTCTGCTTTGAGAGAAGCTTTTTATGCTTCCTCTCCATGGATGCAGAGAGAGATCCTTGAGTTGTAAACACAAGGTTGTCCT
>NC_029793.2:126755057-126766862 GCF_000816755.2 Arachis ipaensis | reverse complement strand
GCTCAAAGTTGTTTGCTCCAATGGAAGGAATGGAGATGCTTCTTCCATGTAAATTGGAATTTGGTGCAGTAAAGTCACCAAGCATTCTCCTTGCATTGTTGTTGGGTTCGGCTGCCATCTCCTTTACTTATTCGAAATTTTCAATCAAGTTGTCTCTGGATTGTTGTAATTTGGCTTCTCTTAGTTTCCTCTTCAGAGTCCTTTCAGGTTCTGGATCAGCTTCAACAAGAATGCCTTTTTCTCTGTCCCTGCTCATAAGAAAGAGAAGAGAAAAAGAAAAGAAGAGGAATCCTCTATGTCACAGTAAAGAGGTTCCTTATTGTTAGTAGAAGAAAAGAAGAAGAAAATCTGAACTCAGAGAGAGAGAGAGAGGGTTCGGATTTTTGGTGATGTGAGGAAGAGATGTTAGTAGATGAATAAATAAATAGAAGGAGATGAGGGAGAAGGATTTTCGAAAATAATTTTTGAAAAAGAGTTAGTGATTTTCGAAAATAGTTTCGAAAAAGGTTAGTAGTTTTTTCGAAAATTCAAATAAAAAAAATTATTAGTTAATTAAAAGGAAATTTTTGAAAAAGGGGGGAGATATTTTCGAAAATTAGAGAGAGAGAGTTAGTTAGGTGGTTTTGAAAAAGATAAGAAATAATACAATAGTAAAAGGTCCTATTTATAATAAACTAGCTACTAGGGTTTACATGAGTAAGTAATTGATGTATAAATCCACTTCCGGGGCCCACTTGGTGTGTGCTTGAGCTGAGCTTGAGTGTTGCACGTGTAGAGGCCATTTGTGGAGTTGAACGCCAGTATTTGTGCCAGTTTGGGCGTTCAACTCTGGTTTTGGATCCTTTTCTGGCGCTGGACGCCAGAATTGGGCAGAGAGCTGGCGTTGAACGCTAGTTTGCGTCGTTTATTCTTGGCCAAAGTATGGACTATTATATATTGCTGGAAAGCCCTGGATGTCTACTTTCCAACGCAATTGAAAGCGCGCCATTTTGAGTTCTTTAGCTCCAGAAAATCTATTTTGAGTGCAGGGAGGTCAGAATCCAACAGCATCAGCAGTCCTTCTTCAACCTCTGAATCTGATTTCTGCTCAAGTCCCTCAATTTCAGCCAGAAAATACCTGAAATCACAGAAAAACACACAAACTCATAGTAAAGTCCAGAAATGTGAATTTAACATAAAAACTAATGAAAACATCCCTAAAAGTAACTAGATCCTACTAAAAACATACTAAAAATAATGCCAAAAAGCGTATAAATTATCCGCTCATCAGGCATACCCAAACAGCTTGTTCGGACTGAGAGATACCCCAGTACAACCACTGGGATACGTATCACTACACACAACCTTTGGAAAAGGGAACCAATCCAAGACCCTCAAGATAGACTACATTGTGGTCGACGTGAGTTCAGCCTACAATGCCCTAATAGGCCGGACCACACTAAATTAACTTGGCGCAATAGTCTCGACCCCGCATCTATGCATGAAATTCCCAACTACGGAAGGGATAGCTACAATAAAAGCAGATCAAAAGATGGCGCGCCGCTGTTATAACGACAGTCTAAACCTCAGAGGCAAAGGAGAAGAGTTTCATACAATTGAGCTTGGCGGAGTTCATCGACGAGAAGAACTCCGTCCGCAGCCAGAAGGCGAGATAGAGAAGGTTCAGATCGGAGACACCTCGAACAAAACAACTAATATCGGAACGATCCTAAGAGGAGACTCAAAAAAATTACTGATACAATTCTTACGTGATAATGTCGATCTCTTCGCATGGAAAGCTGCAGACATGCCGGGCATAGACCCCAAGCTAATGTGCCACAAGTTGGCAGTCTATCTAGGATCTCGGCCGGTGCAGCAGAGATGAAGAAAACTTGGGCCAGAGCGATCCCAAGCTGTGGAAGAGCAGGTACAAGCACTACTAGAGGCAGGATTCATAAGAGAAGTCAAGTACCCACTATGGCTAGCCAACGTCGTCTTGGTGAAAAAATCAAATGGGAAGTGGCGAATGTGTACCGATTACACCGATCTCAACAAAGCCTGCCCAAAAGATCCTTACCCACTCCCAAGTATCGACGCTCTGGTAGATACCTCTCGTTTATGGACGCATACTCGGGATACAACCAAATCCCCATGTATCCACCAGATCAAGAAAAGACCTCGTTTTTAACACCGAAAGCAAATTACTGCTACATCGTGATGCCCTTCAGTCTCAAGAACGCGGGAGCTACTTATCAAAGGCTGATGAATAAAGTCTTCTTAGATCACATCGGAAAGATCATGGAAGTCTATGTGGACGACATGTTGATAAAGACACAAAGCGAAGATACATTATTGTCCGACCTGGCTCAAGTGTTCGACACTATAAGGAAGCACGACATGCGACTCAATCCCGCAAAATGCACCTTTGTGGTAGAAGCAGGCAAATTCCTAGGTTTCATGCTCACACAAAGAGGAATTGAAGCAAACCCGGATAAATGTCAAGCCATACTCAACATGAAGAGCCCCACCTGTGTCAAAGAAGTACAGCAACTCAACGGGAGATTGGCCGCCCTATCCAGATTCTTAGCAGGGGCAGCGATAAGATCTCTCCCCTTCTATGCTACTTTAAGGAAGGAAAAGCAGTTCGAATGGACGACAGAATGTGAACAAGCCTTCCAAGACTTCAAGGAATTCTTAGGACGGCCGCCTATCTTATCTCGACCACGAGAAGGATAACCACTCATATTATATCTTGCAGTAGGAAGCCGGGCAATAGCCTTAGCACTAGTCAGAGAAGACGAAAGTGGGCAACAACCCGTCTACTTCATTAGCAAAGCGCTACAGGGATCCGAGCTGAACTACAGAAAATAGAAAAGTTTGCCTATACTCTCATTCTAACATCTTGACGACTTCGCCCGTACTTCCAGGCTCACACCATCAAGGTTCGAACCAACCAGCCCATAAAAGGAATATTGCAGAAAACAGATTTAGCAGGCAAAATTTTACAATGGGCAGTCGAGTTATCAGAATTTGACCTCCAATATGAAACTCGGACGGCCATTAAATCACAGTATCTGGCCGACTTTATCGCAGAATTCACAAATGCCTTGGAAACCCCCATAGAATGAAATCTCTACGTGGACGGTTCTTCAAATAAGACTGGAAGCGGCGCAGGCGTGATAATAGAAAGCAACCAAGGAACCCAAGTTGAGCTCTCCCTCAAGTTCGGGTTCCCGGCCTCAAACAACCAGGCAGAATATGATGCGTTATTAGCCGGTTTGAAGCTGGCTAAAGAGGTTGGAGCTCAAAAACTCAACATTTACAGCGATTCACAAGTAGTCACCTCACAGATAACAGGGAGCTATCAAGCCAAATATCCCACCATGAAAAAGTATTTGGATAAAACCAAGGAACAGCTCGGACAACTCGGGGAATATAAGATCTGCCACATACCCCGCGAACTAAACGCCCGAGCTGACGCACTCTCAAAACTAGCCAGCACCAAACCAGGGGGCAACAATAGAAGCCTCATCCAGGAAATGCTACAAAATCCTTCAATCTCGGAAGAGGAAAAAGTCCTAGCCATAACAAGTCAGGACCAAGGATGGATGACCCCTATAATTAACTACCTCAAAGCAGAAACACTCCCCACAGAAGAAAAGGAGGCACAGTACTACACTATTATAAACAACATCCTGTACAAAAGAGGGATCTCAATACCATTACTAAAATGTGTGCCGACCAACAACACAAAGGAAGTGCTAGAAGAAGTACACGGCGGCATTTGCGGCAACCATCTTAGAGCACGAGCTCTTGCCAAAAAAGTACTCCGGGCGGGATTTTATTAGCCAACTCTACAGAAAGAAGCTACAGAATTTGTAAAGACATGTCCACCATGTCAGAAACATGCCAACTTTCACATCGCCCCGCCAGAAGAGCTCATCAGCGTAACTTCGCCTTGGCCGTTTGCAAAATGGAGACTTGATCTTCTCAGACCCTTCCCCCAGGGATCAGGACAAGTTAAATTCCTTATAGTAGGGGTAGACTATTTCACAAAATAGATCGAGGCAGAACCCCTAGCCAACACCACTGCTCAAAGAAGCCGGAAATTCCTATATAGAAACATTGTCACAAGGTTTGGGGTTCCACACTCCATCACCACAGACAATGGCACTCAATTCACAGATGCAGGCTTCATAAAATTAGTGGCCGACTTGAACATAAAGCACCAGTACACCTCCGTGGAACATCCGCAAGCCAATGGACAGGCTAAAGCTGCCAACAAAGTCATATTGGTCGGGTTAAAACGGAGATTACAAGACACAAATGGAGCTTGGGCAGAAGAGCTTTCACAAGTTCTATGGGCATATCGAACGACGCCACACTCCACCACAAAGGAATCCCCCTTCCGGTTAGTATACGGAATAGAGACGATGATTCCAGTAGAGATTGAGGAAGGATCGCCTAGAGTGGTTCATTACAATGAGGGAGCAAACTCCCAACTTCAGAGGGAATAGCTCGACCTACTACCTGAAATCCAAGAACGAGCTCGGATCAGGGAAGAAGCACTAAAATGTCGAATGGCTTCCAGATATAATCAAAGGGTAGTGCCGAGAAGTTTCGCGGAGAACGATCTCATCCTAATCCGAAATGATATTGGAACAACTCGACCAGGAGAAGGAAAGTTGGCAGCAAACTGGAAAGGACCCTATCGAGTTGTAGAAGTACTTGGGAAGGGCTACTACAGACTGTCCGAACTCGATGGACGAGAGCTTCCCAGATCATGGCACGCCTGCAACCTAAGAAGGTACTACAGCTAGAAAAAGTAAAAGATCTCACTATTGGATGCACTATTTTTCCTGAAAAGGTTTTTTAATGAGGCACCAAGTTGAGACTCAGACACTATTCGACTTAAAGGGATGAAAAATTCCCACATGTATATATTTGCACTTTCCTTTGAATAAAATATATATTTTAGATATTCTACAAATTTTCAAGACGCATTAATATGAAGCATTCATCGTCTGATTATAAAGCAACAGATCGGCAGAAAGTGAATAACAATTTCACTGCACGATCACGATAAAGACAATCGTCCGATAAAGGTGAAAATGCGATTCACCCAAAAGACGATCTAAAGATAGCAACCACCTTCTACAAATCGGCAAAGATGAACACAGAATAATGTAAGAAGTTATCGAAAGTGATCCAAAAAAGAACCTGACGAGGTCTTATGGATTGCTAAATAATAACTTAAAGACTGGCCAACGTTAAGAAGTCGGACCAAGTCAACCCAAGTTATAAGTAAACCCTGGAAAGAGGTCTGGCCAACCCTATTAAAGAGGATTAATTTAACTTAGAAGGGCCCAACATAACAAAGTCAGCCCAAAATGAAAAGTTACAAAAGTAATCCCTGAAAGAGACCTGACAAAGGTCCAAAAAAGAGGACTACAAAAATAACTTAAAAAGAGGTCGACGCAAAGAAGTCGACCTCCTACAAACAAGTTATAAAAGTAATCCCTGAAAGAGATCTGACAAAGATTCAAGAAAGAGGATTACAAAAATAACTTAGAAGAGATCGATATAACGAAGTCGGTCTCCTACAACAAACAAGTTATAAAAGTAATCCCTGAAAGAGATCTGACAAAGATCCAAGAAAGAGGATTACAAAAATAACTTAGAAGAGATCGATATAACGAAGTCGGTCTCCTACAACAAAAGTTATAGTAGTAATCCTTGAAAGAGACCTGACAAAGGTCCAAGAAAGAGGATTACAAAAAATAACTTAGGAAAGATCGACCTAATGAAGTTGGCCTCCTACAAAAACCAAGTTATAAAAGTAATCCCTGAAAAAGACCAGACAAAGGTCCAAGAAAGAGGATTATAAGAAATAATTGGAAAGAGGACCAACGTAAAGAAATCGGTTATGAAGCCAAAAACACAAGCAAGAGTGAGAAAACCGAAAAAGCATGTTGGACCCACAACCTCAAAGGATCCAAGCTACAAACAATAAAGTACAAAGCAATCCAAAGAAGTCAAGCCGCAAGGTTCCAACACTCTCAGAAAACAGAAGAGATACCAAGTCAAGCGCAAAAAAAAAAAAAACATGATATAATCTACAAAGGTATAAAGCTTCAGAGGCCACCAAAATTTACCTAAAAAGGCTAGCAAGCTACTTTTGTTTTTCAAAGTAAAAGTTGCTAGGCAAGAAACTAGAAAATGTCAGCAATTAACAAAACAAAGTTTAAAAGCCCACAAGCTGGGCCCGCTGCATAAATATCCAGAGAGAGATCATCAAACATTAGGAAACTTCTTGGCAGCATCAGGACAAGGAGAAAGAGGGCGAGTCTGAATAGGCACAGCATCCACAGTTCCATCCTCCCAGTTCAGAATCTGGCAATCCGGATTGGCTACAACCGGAGGAGCTGAAGAAGTCGACACTTTGACAGAGGACACAGGGGAAGGTTCAACATCATCATCCTCGTCATCAGGGATAATCTTGCCATCCCTGACAACGTTATCCAGGCTGAAGAGGGTAAGGTCGGCCTCGGGAGCAATAACCTGAACTTGTTCCTTCAGGTTCTCATAAGCACCAGTCACGCTGCCAACAAGATGACCTTGAAGCTCGGAGTAATCAGCTCGGGCATTCTCCAACTCCTCCCTCAGGCGCACAACCTCCCGATAAGATGTCACATAACTGTCCTTATGTCTCATAGCCGTATCCTCGGCTAGCCTCACCGAAGCCGCCAGAGAAAGGGAACTCGCCTTCTCATTCTCCAGATCCTTCTCCAACTTGACTACCTTTACCTCAAGCTCTTCCTTCAGGCCCTTCATCCGGTCGAACTCCTGTTTAGCCTCTTCCATAAATTCCTTAGTGGCATGGAGAGGAAGATTCTGAGCAGTTCGGTACAGATCGGCCCCCATATACGCCATCTTAACGCTGTTTCGGGTCATAAATTCCAGATTATGAAGGATGGACACATCGTCCATGGAAAGGGCACCATAGGGACCGATTTACTGATCCACAAATTCAATTGCATTAAAGTCGGGAGCATCAAGGTTGAAAGGCTCAGCTATTTTTTGTTTCTTATTGGGAGGAGCGCCAGAAGGAGCGCCAGAAGTTGGGTGAGGGTCAGCCAGACGAACTCGGGGAGTGGGGATCACCTTCCTCGCCCCAGGAGAACTCGGCATGGACGGCTTCACACGCACTTGGGAAGATCCCTCTCCGGCCGCCTTGGCTGAGATGTTTTTAGCAGCAGTCGCCTTCTGTGCTCTTTTAAAAGCCTTCATGGATTCATTATTCTTCATTGCCTCTGCAAATAAAACACAATAGTAAGAAATTAAGCTGCAAGTCAGAAAGGTATTTATGAGCAATATAAACAGATAATAAAGGGAACACAAAATACCCAGCTCAGTTTGAAGAAGAGAGGGATTGGTTAAAAATTTCTTTGTATCAAGATGGGGAGGTTGCCCCCAGTGTTCTTCCAAGACAGTCACAAAAGCCCGCACAGCCTCATCCAACATTTCCCACGTGTATCTGGACACTCTCACATCTTTTTGTCATTCCAAGGGAAAGGCGGGCTCATCATTTTCATCCAGAAAAAAGGGTCGAGCTCCTTCAACAGCTTGGACCTTGAAAAAGTAGTTTTAAAAATCACGAAACGATTCGTCAAACATGGAAAAGACCTTTTTTTCTCTGGGAAGATCGAAAGGAGACCCAAGCTGCCTTCTTTTTTACCACTCCAGGCTTCGTCAAGACAAATAGATAGAAAAAGAGAGATTACGAGGTAGGAATACCGAAACCATGACACAACAATTGAAAAATTTTTATGAAACCCCAGGAATTAGGGTGAAGTTGAGAGGGAGCAACATTACAGGACCATAACAGGTTGATCTCAAATTCAGTGAAAGGAAGGGTGATACCCAGCTGACCAAAGAAGAAGTCATAAGCATAGAAAAAAGGGTGATCTCTAACAACCCGAGTAGAGAAACAAACTCTCTCTTCAGAAGAGGGAGGAACAAGTTCATAATTCTTCTCATTACCAGTATTACTACAGACCCTATGAAACTGCCTAAGCTGCGCACAAAACCCGGAATCAACCAAAGAGACACACATAAGAACCATTGAGTCCATCCAATCGGCCATGCCCTCGGAAACCTGGGAAGACATCTCTACAACGTTATTGCGAGAAGACATGAGACCAACTAATCCTACAATAAAAAAAGAAGACAGGATTACCAAAAACATCTCGGACGAGGGGCAAAACAATTCGACCAATATGATACAGGCGAACAAACAGAAAAGGAAAACCCCAAGACTCAAACCAAAGTCCTGGGGCATCCTTTGGAGGCAGTAACAAAGCAAGGTTTCAGGAAATTTCTACAGCTTACGTCCCGGCACTCATCAAACAAGAAAATAAGGTTTCAAATGAAACAAAGGAAGTAAAAACACAAAGTCATCTAAGTCACTACCTTTCTACAGTCTATCAGCAAAAAAGCATTGTCAAACATCAAAAATGCCAAGCAGAAAATCATCAAAGACGCAACCTTTTTCAGAATCAAGCAAAAACCATCATCGAAGGTGCAAGCAGAAATGGCGACAACATGCAAAAGCCCTAAAAAAGATTCAAGCAACAAGAAAAGCAAAAAGATTGGCACCAAAAACGAAGAAATTCCAGAACACGCAACAATCAGGCACAGTAAAAGCAGAAAGATCCAAACTTTCTCTGAGCAAAAATCAAACTTTCTAAAAACAGACATATAAAGAAACAGAGGAAGAAAAATCGAACCTGGAGAATAGAAGAAAACCTCGAAAGAAAGCTGAAGAGCATAAGCACAAAGCCATCCCTCGAAGCAGAAAACTGCGAAGATGGAAGGAGAAATCTGGAAATCACCCCTCTTCCACAGAAAGCAGTAGCAGAACAGACGTTGCGGGAAGGAACTACGAACTCCAGGCAAGAAACAGAAAATGAGAGAGTAAAGGGAGAAGTTACGAAGAAGAGCGAATAAGAGAAACCATTTTTTATTAAGAAATTCAAAATAAAAAGCCAAGAGAAAACGGGGCAATTAATACCAATTAATGAAGGTATTAAACCCTCTCACGTTCCCAAGAACAAAGCGCTGATATAAAAGCGCGCGCTTTTAGAGGAAAACATTCTACATTCAATAGATTCTACAAAAGGAAGAAATCGACAAAATGCTTGAGTTCAGCTTCGTCAGAGAAGGACCGAAGTCAAAGACTCGACCTCAACAAAAAGACCAAGCTCAAGCAGGGGCACTGTTCATACCCTGGGTCGAGCTACCCGACCTGGGATGATTGGCGACAAAGCGACCGACCTCTTCAGGTCAGGCTACCCGACCTCTTCTCAAAGAGGTCGGCCAAATCAACAAGAGAGCCCAATAGAGGGCCCAAATAGAGGAACACGACCCAAATTCAAAGGCAATCCAAGCCTATAGAGATAAAGGCGGTTCCATTGAAGATAAGCTGACCTCACCAGAAGAAAAGATAAGATAAGATAACTAACTTATCTTATCTAGAAAGGTCACTCTACAACCACTATAAATACACTGGAGCACCCATGTATAACTCATACTCTGATTCTACATAAAACCTGTTTAATACCCATGCTAACTTAAGCATCAGAGTCTCTTACAGGTACGCCCCACCCTCCGGTGATCAAGGATCAGCAGTGCAGCAAGTCCAACAAGTCGGACACAACAGCTCCGGCCGCCACCAGGCAGCCGGACACGCCATCTCCGACCAGTATAGAAGATCTCATCCGAGATCGACCTCCAGTTTCAGGTAACCCTCGGAACAATTCCTAATAGACTTGGGGCGTGCTTAGCTTTGTCTCTTTGGATGGAGACTCTGGCCAGAAACTTCTTGGCTAAGTCATCGAAGCTTGAGATGGACCTAGGGGGTAAATTGTCGAACCATTTAATTGCTGTTTGTTAAAGTGGTTGGAAAGGCTTTGCAGCGGACCGCACCTGAGGCATCAGTGAGGTACGTTCTACTTCTGAAATTACTGAGATGATGGCTGGGATCTGCTGTGCCATCGTATAAAGTCATGTCGGGAAGTTTGAAGTCTTTTGGGATTTTGGTCCTCATGATCTCTTTGGTGAATGGGTTTTGATCCTTACGGGAGCTATCTTCGTGACTGGATCGAGTAGTTTTAGTCTTGAGATCTGCTTCGAGTTTTAGGAGCTTGTCCTCTAACTCGCGGCATCGCCTAACTTCCCTTCGGAGGTCTCTCTCAGCTTTTCGTTGATGCTCCACCTCTTTTTCGAGTTGATTTAGGCGGTCTTGAAGTGCTTCCATAGCTTCCGTATTTAGCAAATTCTTGCCTTTATTAGGTTGAGGAGTATCTTTTGGTGTAGTGTCTGTGTTTTTGTACGGCGTCCTGTCTTCTACGTCAGAGTCGTGGTTGTTGTCAAGGTTGTCCGCCATGATGATGGGATAACTTCCAGGTTCCCCGGCAATGGCACCAAAGTTCCGAGGGTTACCTGAAACTGTGGGTCAATCTCGGACGAGATCTTCTGTGCTGGTCGAAGATGACGTGTCTGACTGGTGGGTGGTGGCCGGAGCTGTCGTGTCTGACTTGTTGGACTGGCAATGCTGCTGATCCTTTGTTATCGGAGGGTGGTGGTACCAACAAGGGACTCCGATGCTTAAGTTAGCAAGGTATTGAGCACGTTTTTTTGTAGAATCAGAGTATGAGTTATACCTGGGTGCTCCAGTGTATTTATAATAGTAGAGGATGACCTTTACGGGGATAAGATAGTTATCTTAACTTAACTTATCTTTGAGTGAAGTCATCTTATTTTCAAGGGAACCGCCTTTATCTCTATAGGCTTAGGCTGCCTTTGGATTTGTGTCGTATTCCTCTATCTGGGCCCTCTTTGGGCTTTTCTGGCAATTTGGCCGAGCTCTTTGAGGAGAGGTCAGATAGTCTGACCTGAAGAGGTCGGTCGCCTTGTCGCTAAACATCCCGGGTCGGACAGCTCGACCTAGGGTATGTTACTACTATAAATACACTGGAGCACCCAGGTATAACGCATACTCTGATTCGACATAAAACCTGCTTAATACCCATGCTAACTTAAGCATCGGAGTCTCTTGCAGGTACCCTCCACCTTCCGGTGGCCAAGGATCAGCGGTGCAGCAAGTCCAATAAGTCGGACACAACAGCTCCGGCCGTCACCAGCCAGCCGGACACGTCATCTCCGACCAGTACGGAAGATCTCATCCAAGATCGACCTCTAGTTTCAGGTAACCCTCGGAACATTGGCGCCGTTGCTGGGGAACCTGAAAGTCATCCCAAAACCATGGCGGACGGCCATGACAACGACCACGACTCGGATCTGGAGAACAGAACACCGCACAAGAACGCGGACACTACGCTAAAGGATACTCCGGAATCCAACGGGGACAAAAACTTACCAAATCCGGGAGCCATGGAAGCACTTCAAGATCGCTTAAAGCAACTCGAGAAAGAAACCCAACAACAACGGGAGATCAGAAAGGATCTACAAAGAGAGGTACGGCGATGTCGAGAACTAGAAGAAAACTACAGCAATTGGAGGCCGACCTCAAATCAAAAGCTCCTCGGATCACTCCTGAGGAAAATTCATGCAAAGAACAGGATCCATTCACCAGGGAAATCATGAAGACCAAAATCCCAAAGGATTTCAAGCTCCCGGATATGGTTTTGTATGATGGCACTACAGATCCCAACCATCATCTCAGCAATTTCAGAAGCAAAATGTACCTTACCGATGCCTCAGATGCCGTTCGCTGCAAAGCTTTTCCAACAACTCTCACGAAAA
>NC_029793.2:126752013-126754641 GCF_000816755.2 Arachis ipaensis | reverse complement strand
AGGAGCGAGCAGAAAAATACATCAACATGGAAGAGAATGCTCGGTTGGGAGAAACCTCAAAATGTGGGGCCTCCTACCGAGACAAAGACAAGGACCCCAAGAGGAAAGAAGATCGACAGGGTGAGAAAATCAAAAAATACAACAACTACACTCCTCTCAAAACATCCATGGTCGACGTGTACAAAGAAGTCTGCCATACAGAAAAAATCCCCCCAGCGCGGCCACTCAAAGGTAAAAGGGGAGGAGGAAACTGGAAGGAATATTGTGAATACCATCGAATTCGAGGGCACTCTACCAACGAGTGCTTCGACTTAAAAAATATCATAGAAAAATTGGTAAGAGAAGGAAAATTAGATCGATTTCTGGCCACCCGGGATGATGACCAAAGAAAAAGACGGAGAGACGAAGATGATGGACGAGCTGAACGGTCACCTCGGACACCAGAAAGACACGTCCACATGATACACGGCGGATTCGCAGGAGGTAGGATCTCCAAATCATCCGGAAAGAGATATCTCAAAGAAGTATATCATGTTGAGGAAAAGGAGGAAGCACCCGATATCCCGGCGATAATATTTACTAAAGAGGACGCATCCGGCATCATCTCGGGACACGACGATCCCATGGTCATCACTATTATACTGGCAAACGCCAATCTACACCGCACACTAGTAGACCAAGGGAATTCTGCCGACATCTTATTCAAAACAGCCTTCGACAAGCTTGGTTTAGACGAAAAGGAACTTAGAGCATACCCAAACAATCTGTTTGGACTAGGAGACACTCCGATACAACCGATGGGATACGTATCGCTACACACTACTTTTGGAAAAGGGAACCAATCTAGGACCCTCAAAATAGACTACATTGTGGTCGACGTAAGTTCGGCCTACAATGCTCTCATAGGTCGGACAACACTCAATCAACTCGGCGCAATAGTCTCGACTCCGCATCTATGCATGAAATTCCCAACGGCAGAGGGGATAGCCACGATAAAAGCAGATCAAAAGATGGCACGTTGCTGTTATAACGAGAGCTTAAACCTCAAAGGCAGAGGAGAAGAGTTTCATACAATTGAGCTTGGCGGAGCTCAGCGTCGAGAAGAACTCCGTCCGCACCCAGAAGGTGAGGTAGAGAAGGTTCAGATTGGAGACACCTCGGACAAAACGACTAATATCGGCACGGTCCTAAGAAGAGATTCAAAGGAATTACTGATACAATTCTTACGAGATAATGTCGACCTCTTCGCATGGAAAGCCGCAGACATGCCAGGCATAGACCCTAAGCTAATGTACCACAAGTTGGCGGTCTATCCAGGATCTCGGCCGGTGCAGCAGAAGCGAAGAAAATTCGGACCAGAACGATCCCAAGCTGTGGAAGAACAAGTACAAACGTTACTGGAGGCAGGATTCATAAGAGAAGTCAAGTACCCACTATGGCTAGCCAACGTCGTCTTGATGAAAAAATCAAACGGGAAGTGGCGCATGTGTACCGATTATACCGATCTCAACAGAGCCTGCCCAAAAGATCCATACCCACTCCCAAGTATTGACGCTCTGGTAGATGCTTCCTCCGGATATAGATACCTCTCGTTTATGGACGCCTATTCGGGATACAACCAAATCCCCATGCATCCACCAGATCAAGAAAAGACCTCGTTCTTAACACCAAAGGCAAACTACTGCTACATCGTGATGCCTTTCGGTCTCAAGAACGCGGGAGCTACTTATCAAAGGCTAATGAATAAAGTCTTCTCAGATCACATCGGAAAAAACATGGAAGTCTATGTTGACGACATGTTGATAAAAACACAAAGAGAAGATACATTATTGTCCGACCTGGCTCAAGTGTTTGACACTATAAGGAAGCATAACATGCGACTCAACCCCGCAAAATGCACCTTCGCAGTCGAAGTAGGCAAATTCTTGGGTTTCATGCTCACACAAAGGGGAATTGAAGCAAATCCAAACAATTGTCAAGCTATACTCAACATGAAGACATTGTCACGACAGGGATCAGGACAAGTTAAATTTCTCATAGTGGGAGTAGATTACTTTACAAAGTGGATCGAGGCAGAGCCCCTAGCCAATGCCACCGCTCAAAGAAGCCGGAAATTCTTATATCGAAACATTGTCACAAGATTCGGGGTTCCATATTCAATAACCACAGACAATGGCACCCAATTCACAGATGTAGGCTTCAGAAAACTAGTAGCCGATGATGCACGGAAAACTTGTCTCTCAACAAATCTCCCTTCGGCAAGTGTACCGAAGTTGTCGTCAAGTAAAAACTCACAATAGAGTGAGGTCGAATCCCACAGGGATTGATTGATCAAGCAACTTTAATTAGAAGAATGTTCTAGTTGAGCGAATCCAGAATTTGGGTTGAGAGTTGCAGAAATTAAAATGGCGGGAATGTAAATAACAGAAAAGTAAATGCTAGAATTAAAGGACTGGACGTAAATGACTGGAAATAAATTGCAGAATTGTAAATGGGAATGAGGGATTTGCTCATAAAAGTAAATGACAGAAATTAAAGAGAATGGGTAAGATCAGAGATGGGGAGTTCATTGGGCTTAGGAGATGTTGCAATTCTCCGGATCAAGTTCATTTTCATCTCTTCCTCAAT
>NC_029793.2:126729138-126751790 GCF_000816755.2 Arachis ipaensis | reverse complement strand
AGCCGACTTGAATATAAAGCACCAGTACACCTCCGTCGAACATCCACAAGCCAATAGGCAGGCCAAAGCTGCTAACAAAGTCATATTGGCCGGATTAAAACGGAGATTACAGGATGCAAAGGGAGCCTGGGCAGAAGAGCTCCCATAGGTCTTGTGGGCATATCGAACAACGCCACATTCCACCACGAAGGAATCCCCCTTCCGATTAGCATACGGAACAGAGGCGATGATTCCAATAGAGATTGAGGAAGGGTCGCCCAGAATAGTTCACTACAATGAGGAAGCAAACTTCCAACTTCAAAGAGAAGAGCTCGACTTGTTACCCGAAATCCAAGAAAGAGCTCGAATCAGGGAAGAAGCTCTAAAACGTCGAATGGCTTTCAGATATAATCAAAAAGTAGTGCCAAGAAGTTTCATAGAAAATGATCTCCTCCTAATCCGAAATGATATCGGAACAACTCTACCAGGAGAGGGAAAGCTGGCAGCAAACTGGAAAGGACCCTACCGAGTTGTAGAAGTACTTGGAAAGGGCTACTACAGACTGTCTGAACTCGATAGACGAGAGCTTCCCAGGTCATGGCACGCCTGCAACCTCAGAAGGTACTACAGTTAGAAAAGATAAAAGATCTCATCATTGGATGCACTCTTTTTCCTGAAAAGGTTTTTTAACGAGGCAACAAGTTGAGACTCAGACAATCCCATATGTATATATTTGCACTTTTCCTTTAAATAAAATATATTTTAGATACTCTACAAAGATTTCAAGACGTATTAATCTGAAGCATTCATCGTCCGATTATAAAGCAACAGATCGGCAGAAAGTGAAAAACAATTTCACTGCACGATCACGATAAAGACAACCATCCGATAAAGGTGAAAACGCGATTCACCCAAAGGACGATCTAGAGATGACAACCACTTTTTACAAATTGGCAAAGATGAACACAGAATAATGTAAGAAGTTATCGAAAGTCATCTAAAAAAGAACCTAACGAGGTCTTACGGATTGCTAAAATAATAACTTAAAGACTGGCCGACGTTGAGAAGTCGGACCAAGTCAACCCAAGTTATAAGTAAACCCTGGAAAGAGGTCTGGCCAACCCTATTAAAGAGGATTACTTTAACTTAGAAGGGCTCGACATGACAAAGTCATCCCAAAATGGAAAGTTATCAAAGTAGTCCCTGAAAGAGATCTGACAAGGATCCAAGAAAGAGGACTACAAATAACTTAAAGGAGACCGATATAATGAAGTCAGACTCCTACTACTAAAAAGTTATAAAAGTAATCCCTGAAAGAGATCTGACAAAGATCCAAGAAAGAGGATTACAAAAATAACTTAAAGGAGACCGATATAATAAAGTCGGACTCCTACTACTCACAAGTTATAAAAAGTAATCACTGAAAGAGACCTGACAAAGGTCCAAGAAAGAGGATTACAAAAATAACTTAAAGGAGACCGATATAATGAAGTCGGACTCCTACTACTAAAAAGTTAAAAAAGTAATCCCTGAAAGAGATCTGACAAAGATCCAAGAAAGAGGATTACAAAAATAACTTAAAAGAGACCGATATAATGAAGTCGGACTCCTACTACTAAAAAGTTATAAAAGTAATCCCTGAAAGAGACCTGACAAAGGTCCAAGAAAGAGGATTACAAAAATAACTTAAAGGAGACCGATATAATAAAGTCGGACTCTTCCAACCCTTTTTGATTTTGTTTTTGTTTTTCTTCCTTCCTTTTGTTAATTCTTCTTCTTTGAAAACAGGCTCCCTTTTGAAATTCCTTTTCTTAGTTGCCAATACTACAATGTTCCCTTGAGCTTCATCATTACTTTGCACAGTCTCTTTCTCTTTTTGGCCTGCTGTATCATCTATCTCTTGCTTGGGAGGGCAGTTGTTGTTTGTCTTGTTGATTTCCTCCCTCCACTGTAGATTCTCCTTGTCTGTTTCTGTACCATCCTTCTTTTCATTACTGCTCTGTGTTTCTGGTAGTACACTCAGAGTGATACTTTCATTATGCATCCTGAGGGTTAATTCTCCTTGCTCTATGTCTATGATGGCCCTAGCAGTGGCCAAGAACGGTCTTCACAGTATAATGGAGTCGCCCTCATCCTGATTCGAATTCAGGATCACAAAATCTGCAGGGAAGATGAATCTGTCTACCTTGACTAGAAGGTTCTCAATTATACCGGTGGGGCATATCACTGATTTGTCCACCAGTTCTAGAGACATCTGCACTGGTTTCACCTCTTTTATGCCTAGCTTTTTCACTAGGGAGGCAGGCATTAGATTGATACTAGCTCCCAAGTCTTTTGGTTAGTTTGCTGCTGGTTGTGGTTTTGGTTGTTTTTTGAAGTGTTTTGATTTGAGTTTCTCTGCCATGGTTGTTGATTTTGGTTGTGATTGTCTCCCCACCTAAGGTTTGGGTGGTTCTTCCAAGAAGGGTTGTAAGTATCACCATAGATTTCATTTGGCCCAGAATTTTGGTTGTGCATGTACTGGACTTGTTCTTGCTGCTGCTCTTCTTGAGTCTCGTCATTTTGCCCCCATGTGGATGATGGTTGGCTTGTATTAACTTGATTATTGTTGTTATTGGCTGCTCCTTCAGCCCCATTTGGTGGGTTTGTTAAGTGTTCCTCCATGTCTTGGAATTCTTCTTCTGACTCCTCTTCTCCAATAATATTTTTCCCTCTTTCAGCTCTTCTTAACCTTCTGAGGGTTCTTTCGTCTTGTTCACAAAAAGTGGGTGTAATTCTCCTTGTACCTGACATACAAACAAAGCATAAAAATCACAACACCAGAAAGCAACAACACTTCAATCCATGGCTGAAGTGAAATGTTAATTGGCTTAAGCAAAAATTCAAACAGTTAGTGTGTTAGTCAAAAATAGAAAAATAAAAATGCTAGTTCTAGATCTCCACTTCACTTAATCATTGTCAATCTAATCAATCCCCGGCAACGGCGCTAAAAACTTGATGTGTGGAAAACGATCCAACACAAAACTCACCGGCACGTGTACCGGGTCGCATCAAGTAATAATAACTCACATGAGTGAGGTCGATCCCACAGGGATTGAAGGATTGAGCAATTTTAGTTTAGTGGTTGATTTAGTCAAGCGAATCAAGATTTGGTTGAGTTGTTTGCAATTGGTAGAAACTAAATTGTTTGAAATGTAAAGGGGAAGGGGAAATTGCAGTAAATTAAAGAACAAGAAAGTAAATGTGCTGAATCTTAAAGTGCAAGTAATGTAAATTGCAGAAACTTAGATTGCAAGAAATGTAAATAACTGAAGCTTAAAGTGCAAGAAATGTAAATTGCTTGAATTGTAAAAGGAATTGGGAATTGGGATTGCAGAATTTAAACAAGAAAAAGTAAATTGCATCAAACAGCAAAGCAGAAGATGAATTGAATTAGAATGGATCTCAAACAGAAACGTAAAAATGCTTTGAGAATTGTAAAGACAGAAAGGCAGTGCTTAAATTGCAGCAATGTAAAAGAGGTTGAAGATCTCAGGGTGGAAGAGACTAGATAACAAGTCTAGATCTCAAATCCTTCCTTGATCCAACAAGAATAATTGCAAAAGAAGTGAAGAAGAAAATTGCAGAAGTGTAGAAGAAGATGCAGTAAATAGCAAATGAAATTCAATTATGCAGAAGAAGTAAACAAGAGATCTCAAGGTGAGATTGAAACAGAAGTTCTTTAATTCTTCACCCAAGATCCAAAGCAAGAAAATAAAAGAGTGCTCAAGCAAGAACCAAGAAGAAGAGAGATCAATTCTCCTTCCAAGTTCTCTGAAATTACAAACTCAAAGTAAAGAGCTCAAAAATGAAAATGACAATTAAAAGGAAAATTCAAAGTAAAATCTCCAAATGTCCAAAGGTGTCCTAATTAGATCAAACTAACTCCTATTTATACACTTTCTATTCTTGGATTTTGGAATTTGGGTGGGCTTTTGATTTGGTGAAGAAATGAATTAAATTGGATTTTTAATCCAATTTCTAGCCCAAATTGCACCTCCAGGGGAAAGCTCAGTTGGAAAATCCAACTTAGCTTTCAAGCATGCTCCATCCGTGTCAAGTGTGGTGTGCCCAGCCTTGTTTGGGTGTCAATTGTCTTAAAGCTAAGTTGGAAAATCCAACTTAGCTTTAGACCGTGTCATGATGCGCAAGGCTTCCTCCTTGGTGCGCCAAAATGTGTGTCACAGCTCCCTTGGGTAGCGTTTGGTGGAGAGACAGAGACGGAAAGACTGAGACTAAGAGACAGAGACTAAGAGACAGGGATTGAAATAAATCTCAGTATTCTGTTTGGTGCAAAATGGGAGACAGGAATTGAAACAAGAATGAAACTCTAATTTAATTTGCACAAAGGGTAAAATTGGAATTTTGTTTATGGGGTTTTATGCAGATCAAAAATAGCTCATTCATTACTTGCTGTCAAAATAACTATGCTTCCTTAAGGGTTCACCAAGGTTGCTGCTATGATTCCTTACCCTTTTGCTTGATTCCCTTGTTAGCTTTTTCTTTTTTCTTTTGCATTTCAGAGCTTATTATTTATTAAAGACTTGGTGTCAAATGTTGCAATGGCCTTTGGCTTCTTTTCACTCAACATTTTTTTCACCACAGACACATGGCTCACTTATTTCTTCCTAGGATCATTGATGCCCAGCATCTCTTTGAATCACTAAATGTTTTGTAGCTAGGTTGCTCTTTATTGTGGACTTTCAGTTGACAATCCCAAACCAGTTGATCTAAGTTGCCAAGTTTTAAGATACTCCTTAGAACCTACTTGTTCAAGCATATCCTAGTACACAAACACCACAGGCATATGTCCTAAGGTCCAAGCTATTGGTGTCTAGTCTTATTGTTTTGTTTCTTTGCCAACTTTTGGCTTTTCTTCTTTCTTTTTCTTTTTGTTTTGGTTTATTTTCAAGGGGTTTTCATTATTTTGAAGGATCATAGCAGCAAACTAGCTTAAGCTTTAAGAAACAAGTCATTCTGCAACATTTATTCTATGAGCTAATAGTTGAATCAAACACACACCACCACAAATCTTCATTCTAACTTTTGCAACATTGAACAATGACTTTTCTAAATCAAACATCTTTTCTTTTATTCAAACAGTAAGGGAGACAAGACAAGGTATTCTAGTTAATGAGTGATGACAATTATTATGCAGATGACCTTCAAGCAAAAATTATGCAGATAACTTTCTTTAACATGTACTTCCACTTGCAACTAAATAATCATTCCAGCCAGGCATAAAGGATTCTCTGAATTAATTCATTACATAACAACAAGGATCAAGAATAGATACAACCTGTTGAGTTGCATTTTTCCATTCTTACTTCAAATTGCTCCTTTTGAGTTGTAATTCAGGTGTTCTTTTAATTTGTTGGCTATTTTTCTGCCTGCTCCTCAAGTGTTGCTTGTTGTTCAATCCTTTTAGGTGTTGGTAAATCTGCAAAGCTTGTGTGTGGGCTCTCGAACTTACTTTGGTGTGTGAACACCAAACTTAGTCCCTTGCCAATATTCCTCATGCAACAATTTATATGTGAACTTCTTTTTTTTTTTTTTCAAAAGGAATAAACTACTGATTTGGAAACAGCAAACTAGTTAACTAGTTTATCTAAGTGCTCAAAGCTAGCATTATGTAGGGGATGAGAATATGTTTTTTTTTTTTATGATATTTTGGTGGAACACCAAACTTAAAATCCTTCATTCTCCCTTATATTGCTTTGGTGTGCAACAGCAAACTTAGCTTTTTGCAATGCTAATTAACCTCTTTATTGAAATAACTATGAAAAGAAACTACCTCAGGTTGGGTTGCCTCCCAACAAGCGCTCTTTTATTGTCACTAGCTTGACATTGACTCCCTCTTTTATGGCGGTTGATGACTGTAGTGCCTCAACTTGTCCCCTTTGATCGTGAGCTTCTTCTTTGTTCCTTGGTGCTCTATCTCAGCATGTTCTAGTGATAATATTTTGCTCACAGTATAGTAATCGTTAGTCTGTTGGTCTGTTCCCAGCTGTTGATAGACTAACTGCACTTTGTCACCTTTGGAGAGCCCTTCTGTTGGAATTTTTTTGTTCTTCCAACCCTTTTTGATTCTGTTTTTGTTTTTCTTCCTTCTTTTTGTTAATTCTTCTTCTTTGAAAACAGGCTCCTTTTTGAAATTCCTTTTCTTAGTTGCCAATACTACAATGTTCCCTTGAGCTTCTTCATTACTTTGCACAGTCTCTTTCTCTTTTTGGCCTGCTGTATCATCTATCTCTTGCTTGGGAGGGCAGTTGTTGTTTGTCTTGTTGATTTCCTCCCTCCACTGCAGATTCTCCTTGTCTGTTTCTGTACCATCCTTCTTTTCATTACTGCTCTGTGTTTCTGGTAGTACACTCAGAGTGATACTTTCATTATGCATCCTGAAAGTTAATTCTCCTTGCTCTATGTCTATGATGGCCCTAGCAGTGGCCAAGAACGGTCTTCCCAGTATAATGGAGTCGCCCTCATCCTGATTTGAATTCAGGATCACAAAATCTGCAGAGAAGATGAATCTGTCTACCTTGACTAGAAGGTTCTCAATTATACCGGTGGGGCATATCACTGATTTGTCCACCAGTTCTAGAGACATCTGCACTGGTTTCACCTCTTTTATGCCTAGCTTTTTCACTAGGGAGGCAGGCATTAGATTGATACTAGCTCCCAAGTCACACATCGCCTTATTGATGGTCATACTACCAATGGCTCAGGGTAGAAAGAAACTCCCAGGGTCCTCGAGTTTGGGAGGAAGTCCCTTCTGGATTAGTGCTCTGCATTCCTCAGTGAGCAGTACGATTTCATTAACTTGCCAACTCCTCTTCTTGTTGATAAGTTCCTTCAAGAACTTTGCGTACAGGGGCATTTGCTCAAGTGCTTCAGCTAAGGGAAGTGCCAAAAACTTGATGTGTGAAAAACGATCCAACACAAAACTCACTGGCAAGTGTACCGGGTCGCATCAAGTAATAATAACTCACATGAGTGAGGTCGATCCCACAGGGATTGAAGGATTGAGCAATTTTAGTTTAGTGGTTGATTTAGTCAAGCGAATCAAGATTTGGTTGAGTTTTTTGCAATTGGCAGAAACTAAATTGCTTGAAATTTAAAGGGGAAGGGGAAATTGCAGTAAATTAAAGAACAGGAAAGTAAATGTGCTGAATCTTAAAGTGTAAGTAATGTAAATTGTAGAAACTTAGATTGCAAGAAATGTAAATAACTGAAGCTTAAAGTGCAAGAAATGTAAATTGCTTGAATTGTAAAAGGAATTGGGAATTGGGATTGCAGAATTTAAACAAGCAAAAATAAATTGCATCAAACAGCAAAGCAGAAGATGAATTGAATTAGAATGGATCTCAAACAGAAACGTAAAAATGCTTTGAGAATTGTAAAGACAGAAAGGCAGTGCTTAAATTGCAGCAATGTAAAAGAGGTTGAAGATCTCAAGGTGGAAGAGACTAAATAACAAGTCTAGATCTCAAATCCTTCCTTGATCCAACAAGAATAATTGCAAAAGAAGTGAAGAAGAAAATTGCAGAAGTGTAGAAGAAAATGCAGTAAACAGCAAATGAAATTCAATTATGCAGAAGAAGTAAACAAGAGATCTCAAGGTGAGATTGAAACAGAAGTTCTTCAATTCTTCACCCAAGATCCAAAGCAAGAAAATAAAAGAGTGCTCAAGCAAGAACCAAGAAGAAGAGAGATCAATTCTCCTTCCAAGTTCTCTGAAATGACAAACTCAAAGTAAAGAGCTCAAAAATGAAAATGACAATTAAAAGGAAAATTCAAAGTAAAATCTCCAAATGTCCAAAGGTGTCCTAATTACATCAAACTAACTCCTATTTATACACTTTCTATTCTTGGATTTTGGAATTTGGGTGGGCTTTTGATTTGGTGAAGAAATGAATTAAATTGGATTTTTAATCCAATTCCTAGACTTTCTCTTCCTTTGGGCATGCTTCTTGAGCCACGCTTTTCTTTTTTTTTTTTCTTTCTTCACCTACAAGTAATCAAAACAACCAATCAAAGTATCACAAAATTCACAAGGTTTATAAATCATTAAAAATCAGTTAAATTTGGCTTCAACCTCATGATTTAGCATCAAATAATAGGTGGTTGTTTGATTCAAAGAAGTTATGCATTTTCATCCTAAATTACTTACTTAGAATGCAAGAAAGTGCATAAAACCTAATAAAAACTAAGAAAAAGGCTAGTGAAACTAGGCTAAGATGACTTGTCATCACCCGCTCAGCCTCATCCAACATCTCCCACGAATACCGGAAGACCCTCACGTCTTTTTGCCATTCCAAGGGAAAGGCAGGTTCGTCATTTTCATCCAGAAAAAAGGGTCGATCTCCTTCAACAGCTCGGACCTTGAAAAAGTAGTTCTTAAAGTCACGGAACGACTCGTCAAACATGGAAAAAACTTTCTTTCCTTGGGTAGAACGAAAGGAGACCCAAGCTGACTTCTTTTTTACCACACCGGGCTTAGTCAAAACAAACAAATAGAAAAAGAGATATTGGGAAGCAGGAATACCAAAACCGTCGCACAGCAACTGAAAAATTTTTATAAAACCCCGGGAGTTGGGGTGAAGTTGAGAAGGGGCAACATTACAAGACCATAACAAGTCGGTTTCAAATGGAGTAAAAGGAAGAGTAATACCCAGTTGACCAAAGAAAAAAGCGTAAGCATAAAAGAAGAGGCGATTGTCAACAACTCGAGTCGAAAAACAGACTCTCTCGTCAGAAGAGGGAGGGACAAGTTCATAATTCTTCTCATCACCAGAATTACTACAGACACTATGAAACTGCCTAAGCTGAGCACAAAACTCAGAATCAACCAGCGAGACACACATGAAAACCATGGAGTCCACCCAATCAGCCATACCCGCGGGAACCCGGGAAGGCATTTCTGTTACATTATTTCGGGAAGACATGAGGTCAACTAAATCCTACAAAAAGAAAGGAAGAATGGATTACACAAAAACATCTCGGACAGAGGGCAAAACATCTCGATGGGCGGATAAACAAAAAGGGAAAACCCCAAGACTCAAGACAAAGGTCTTGGGGCATCCCTTGGAGGCAGTAAACAAGCAAGGTTTTCAAGTTATTTCTACAGCTTACATCCCAGCACTCATCAAAACAAAATCCAGAAAGAAAACAAAGGAAGCAAAAATGCAAAGGACCACACTTTTATAGTTTACCAGCAAAAAACACTACGGCTACAGTATATCAGAAATGTCAAAAAAGACCAAGCAGCAAAGACGC
Organism: Arachis ipaensis; assembly: GCF_000816755.2. Taxonomy (NCBI): domain Eukaryota; kingdom Viridiplantae; phylum Streptophyta; class Magnoliopsida; order Fabales; family Fabaceae; genus Arachis; species Arachis ipaensis. The sequence continues at coordinate 126,742,496 of NC_029793.2, read as the reverse complement.
AAACTTTCTTTTGAAATCAAGGAAAAAATCATCAGCCAAGGCACAAACAAAAACGGCGGCAACATGCAAAAGAAAAAGATTCAAGCAACAAGAAAAAGATTCGCACCAAAAAACAAAGAAATTTCAGAGCATGCAACAAGTCAAGCATGATAAAAAAACGGAAAGATCCAAACTTTCTCCAAAAAGAAGATCAAAAGGAAAACCCCATCGCAAAGACAAAAACAAACGAGGAAAATACGAAATGGGACTAACCTGGAGACGGAAGAAGCTGCGAGGAAGAGAGGAAGCGCAGAGACAAAGACTGCCCAGAAAAAACGCCAAGCGACGAAAGCAGAAGCGCAAGCGAAAGACAGAAAACGAGAGAGTGAAAGAAGAAATGTGAAGAAGTTACGAAAAGGGCGAAGGAGAGAAACCGTTTTTCTGAGTGCAAAATTCAAAAAAAAATAGAGAAGTTAGGGGAAACGGGGAAATTAAATGCCAATTAAATGCGGATATTAAAACCGCTTGCATTCCCAAAACAGCGCCGATATAAAAGCGCGCGCTTTTAGAGGAAAAACGTTATACATTCAAAAGCTTCTACAAAGGAAATCGACAAAATGCTTGAGTTCGGCTTCATTAGAGAAGGACCAAAGTCAAGAACTCGACCTCAAAAAAGAAGACCGAGCTCAAGCAGGGGCACTGTTCATACCCTGGGTCGAACTGTCCGACCCGGGATGATTGGTGGTAAAACGACTAACCTCTTCAGGTCCGACTATCCAACCTCTTCTTAAAGAGATCGGCCAAATCGACAGGAGAGCCCAGTAAAGGGCCCAAATGGAGGAACACGACCCAAATCCAAAGGCAGTTCAAACCTACAGAGATAAAGGCGGTTCCCTTAAAGATAAGCTGACTTCACTCAAGATAAAGATATGATAAGATAAGATAACTAACTTATCTTATCAGAAAGGTCAGCCCACACTACTATAAATACACTGGAGCACCCAGGTATAACGCATACTCTGATTCGACATAAAACCTGCTTAATACCCGTGCTAACTTAAGCATCGGAGTCTCTTGCAGGTACCCCCCACCTTCCGGTGGCCAAGGATCAGCGGTGCAGCAAGTCCAATAAGTCGGACACAATAGCTCCGGCCGCCACCAGCCAGCCGGACACGTCATCTCCGACCAGTACAGAAGATCTCATCCGAGATCGACCTCCAGTTTCAGGTAACCCTCGGAACAGAACCCAAGCCAAATTTTGCCGATATGGTCACTGAAATTAGGCAGCAAATTGCGCGAAATTCTGGAAAAAATCTAGCTACTCAAAAATTGTGTAATAATTTTCTGGAAATTCTTGATGAGTTTAGATCATCCTCTCAAAATTTCAAAATTTTCTGATGAGTAGGTTGAAAGACATAAGTGTTTGAAAGTAAATGGTTTCTGTTGAAAAATCTGTTCTTGAATAAATCTAATAGCAAATTCCAACCTACTAAACTTTTAGTTCTAATGAGGTTTTGAGTTGCAACCAAAGAATAGAAAGATTGGTATGTGAAGAATAGTTGATGCGTGAGCATCTTTCCTATCTTTTCCTAGTGAATTTGCATTCAATTTGTTAAGTTTAATCAAGAATTAATTATCTTTTAGCCACTATGGATGCTACTTTGAGTCATGTGCAATTCTATTTATTTTAGGTAGTATTTGACTGGATTTGATAGAGTTTCCACAGAAAAAGAGAAGAAGGCGAATGATGCTTTCAACCCTGACTTCTCTACACTCAAACCTGAATAACTCGAGCTACAGAAGTCTAATGGACGTGATTTCAGTGGCAATGGAAAGCTAACTTTCAGAGCTTTCCAATAATATATAATAGTTTATACTTATCTTCCACCAGTTCTTCCAAGGCTGCGCCTAATTTGAGATTTCTCAAGTTAGGCGCAAGACATTAGCAAGCACGCAACAATTGCCTACCAAACTTCAAGTAAGGCACAACAAACCTTCAAGTAAGGCATAGCATATGAGCTCAACACGCCCAATTCTCACTGGCCGCTCCAAGTAAGGCACAAATCCTTCCAAGTAAGGCGCATGGTTGGTGGTCCCAGCATCCAAATTAGGAGTTCTCGAAGATTTAATTAATTTTCTTACTAAACCGTATTGTAATTCAAAATAGGAAAAAGATATTTTTGAATTTTAGAAAATATAATTTACATTAATTAGGATTAGATATAAAAGGGAAAAGAATCAGCCCTCTGGACTTTCTTCTCTTCTCTCCTACCTCATTCCGCAATCTACAGTTTTTCAGAATTCTTATTTTCTCTCTGAACCATGAGCAACTAAACCTCCATTGTTAAGGTTAGAAGATCTATATATTGTATGGACTGATACTATTATTTTTCTATTTTAATTCATGTATTGATCTCTATTTCAAGAATTATTTTCGTTCTTTAGCTTATGAATTTGGGTGGAACGGAAGTATGACCCTTGTTCTAATTGAGTTCTTGTATAATTTGGAAAAGCTCTTTACTTGAACAACAGCTTGAAAACAATTTCTCCTAAACTTCTAATTATCTGGACTTAATGGGATAAGTGACATATAATCCTTTTATATTTGGGTAATTAGAGTTTTTGTGGCATATAAACTAGAATTGAACTTCACCCTCTAATTGGAATTAGGTGACCAAGGAATTGGCGGTTGATGAATTTTAGAGGAGAATAAAAAGGTCTAAGGAATTAGGATTTAGTCACATATAGTTTGCCATGAATTAAATCTTGCATGATTAAAATAGTTAGTAAGAAAAGTCAATCCAGAAAATAGATATCTCTGAAGCCTTAACTGTTTCTCCATATATTATCCTCATCAATTTACTGCTTGCTGTCTTTATCTCTGAATTACTGTTTAATGCTTTTGAACCTTCAAACACCATTTTCTATTTGTCTGACTAAGCCAATCACTCAATTATTGTTGCTTGATCCATCAATCATCGTGGGATCGACCCTCACTTACCTGAGGTATTACTTGGTACGACCCGCTGCACTTGCCGGTTAGTTTGTGGACTATAAATTTTGCACCAAGTTTTTGGTGCCGTTGCCGGGGATTGATTGTGATTGACAACTACTCATTGTTTGATTTCTTAAATTAGATAATTTTTCTTTTAATTAATTTTATTTTAGTATTATTAATTTTTATTTTTCATTTTTTCTCTTTATTTCTTTTCGTGCGTTTCATTCACCCAGCCCCTGTTTTCGTTTCTTTTTACTTTCCTTTTTAATTTTCATTTTCGTTTATTAGTTCTTAAATTTTTTTTTGTTATCCTGTTTAGTTTAATTGCCTTTTATTTTCGTAGTTCTTTTTTTTAATTGTTTTCATTTTACTATCGTTTGTCCCTTGCCTTATTTTTACTTTCACTTTTAATTTTATATTTTATTAGTTTTATTTGCTTTTTTTACTTTAATTTTCAAATTTTGAATCAATTAATTTTTCTCTTAATTTCTGAAATTAAGTTTGGTGTTCCCTAGTTATTTTTATTTTAATTTTTCTGTTCATTTTTTTATATATATAAAATTCAGAATTTTCATTTTAATTTTTATTTATAATTATAATTTTCAAACTTTTTGTTTTAATTATTTAATTGTTTTATTTTATTTCTTTACACAGGTTATCTCACTAGAAATTTTCTGCACTCTGACGTAGAGATTCCCACTTTTCTTTGTTTTCTGTTTGTTTATGAGCAGGAACAGGGACAAAGAACCTCTTTTAGACTTTGATCCTGAACCCGAAAGGACTTTTAGGCGGCGTTTGCAACAAGCAAGATTTTACAAGGCTGCAGAATCCACTATGGATCATAATAATGCTGCTAATGCCAATGTGGCAAATCCGAATGGGAATGAGCAACCTAGAAGAGTGCTTGGCTCTTACCCTGCTCCTAATGCAAATCTTTATGGAAAAAGTATTGTGGTGCCTCTTATAGTTGCAAACAACTTTGAACTGAAGCCACAACTAGTTACTCTTGTGCAACAGAATTGTCAATATTATGGACTCCCTCAGAAAGATCCAAATCAGTTTATTTATGATTTTCTGCAGATTTGTGACACTGTGAAGACCAATGGAGTGAATCTTGAGGTGTACAAACTCATGCTCTTCCCATTTACTGTGAGAGATAAAGCAAAGTTGTGGTTAAATTCTCAACCCAAGGAGAGTTTGGATACTTGGGATAAGGTTGTCACCGGGTTTCTGACTAAATTTTTCCCACCTCAAAAGCTGACTAAGCTAAGGGTGGAGGTTCAGACTTTCAGACAGAAAGATGGTGAGACCCTTTATGAAGCTTGGGAGAGATTCAAGCTACTGACTAGGCAATGCCCTTCAGACATGTTCTCTAGATGGACTCAGCTGGATATCTTTTATAAGGGCTTATGTGAGATGTCCAAGATGCGCTTAGATAATTCTGCAGATGGTTCTTTGCACATGAAGAAGACACCAGAGGAGACTATTGAGCTTATTGAGTTGGTTTCTAACAACCAATACTTATATTCTTCCAACAGGAATCATCTACACTCTGAAACGTCTCAGAAGAGAGGCGTGTTGGAAGTGGAAGCTGTTAATGCTCTTCTTACTCAGAACAAGCTTATGTCTCAGCAAATAAATTTACTTACTCAACAGATGAATGGAATGCAAGTTTTAGCTGTCAACACCCAAAATTCACCTCAAGAGGTCCCTTATGACATGACAGGTAATTTTATGCAAAATAAAAATTATGATTATGCTCAATCTTCTTCTGAACAGGTCAATTACATGAGGAGTGCTCCTAGAAATCCCAATAATGATCCTTACTCTAAGACCTATGATAAACCACTATTTTATGGTTTATCTTGTGCTCAATTGAGTGGTTTTTATCAAGTCTTTGCACACTTATTCATACTATTTGCATGATTTTACAATTCCTTCCCAATTTTATTCTATGGTTGAAAACTTGCTTCCTAAGCCTTTAAATTGTGTATTTTAGTTCCTCTTTATACCATTCGATGCCGTGATCTGTGTATTAAGTATTTTCGGGCCTTAAAGGGCAGGAATGGCTTAAAGGATGCAAAGGAAGCTTGCGAAAATGGAAGGAACACAAGAAACCAAGGGGCTGACCAGCAAGGAACGACGTGCTCATGTACCTAACGCGTGCGCGTTATTTGGAGCTTTCCATGGCGACGCGTGCGCGTACCTGACGCGTACGCGTGATAAGCGAGATTGCACAGCGACGCGTGTGACACGCGAAGATGACCATCGACGCGTACATGTGAGTGACGCGTATGCGTGACATGCACCACGTGCAGAAATCGCAAAAAATGCTGGGGGTGATTTTGGGCTGAGTTTGGACCCAGTTTTTGGCCCAAAAATGCAGACTAAAGCCAGGGGACAAGCAGGGACTCAACAGACACTTCTCATTATTCATAAGTTTGGTTTAGATGTAGCTCCTCTCTCTTAGATTTTAGGATTAGCTTTTCTTAAATTCATATTTTTATTTTTCTTTAATTTAGTTTTCTTCTACTCTTATTTATTCTAGTACTCTAGTTTATCTATTTCTCTTATTGATTTGTTTATTTCCCCAATTTTGTTTATGAATTCTCCATGTTAGATTGAATTTCTTATTTAATGCAATTTGAGGTATTTCAGATTTATGATTGTTTTCTTCAATTTATGATATTGATGCTTTCAATTAGTTGTTTGGATTTTTTTTATCTCTTATTAATTTTCTATGTTTTTATGTTGTTTCTTCCAAGTGTTTGATAAAATGATTGGTAGGACTTTAAATTAGCTTTTTATGTTCTTAGCTTAGATTGAGTGATTAGAGACTCTTGAATTGTCAAAATCTCTTGTTGCTTGGTGATTGAAACTAGCTAGTTGGCATGAGATTCACTAACTCTAGTCTTTGATTAGGCCTTGTGAATTCAAGTTGATGTTCTCACTTGACTTACCTTCAATTGTTAGAGGTTAACTAAGTGATAGCAAAAGGTAATTACCATTCACAATTGACATTGATAATAAGGATAGAAATTCTAATTATCAATCCTTGCTAAGACTTTTCTTAATTACTATTTTATTTTCTTGTTATTTATTTTCTTGTTCAAATTTTCAAAAATCCAAAAAGATACTTTTTCACAACCAATAATAGATACCCCTCCCTGCAATTCCTTGAAAGACAACCCGAGGTTTAAATATTTCAGTTTATTTTTTTATTGGGTTTGCTTAAGTGACAACCAAATTTTTGTATGAAAGAATTCTTGTTAGTTTAGAAACTATACTTGCAACGAGAATTTATTGTGAATTCTTTACTAACAAAAATCCGTTCATTAACCTACAATCAAGGGTGGAGAAATCACCCAAATTTTGGGTGGAGAGAGCAACCTCAGAGGCCACAAAATTTTAATAATAATTCTCAGGGTAGTTTTCAACAGAATAATTTTAATAACCACCAGTTTCAGTCATCTCAGCAAGTAATTTCTCAACCCCAGCAGAACAATGATTTGGAAGCAATATTGGCAAGTTTTAGACAGGAAACCAGAGCATCAATCAAGAACATGGAGATTCAGGTGGGTCAATAGCCACAAAAGTTAATGAAATTGATCAGAGGACCACTAATAGCCTTCCTGGTAACACAATTCCAAATCCAAGAGAGGAATAGAAGGCTATCACCTTGATAAGTGGACAACTGGCAAGTATTGAAGCACAAGTTAATGAGGAGCCAGTTGAAAAAGAAGCTCCAGAGGAGAAGAAGGAAGAAGTAGGGCACGTCCCTCCAAAGCGTGCGGACAACCCATTTCCAGACTCTCTTGACACTTATCCTACATTGCCAAAGGCTCCTGAGTACAAGCCTAAAATGTCATATCCTCAGATACTTCAAAAGGAGACCAAGGACAAGCAGTTTTCGAAGTTCTTAGAAGTCTTCAGGAAGTTGTAAATCAATATTCCTTTTGCTGAGGTTTTGGAGCAAATGCCTCTCTATGTCAAATTCATGAAGGAGTTGTTGTCAAAGAAGAAGCCTTTAAAAGGAGATGAGACAGTGGTCCTGACTAAGGAATGTAGTGCCATCATTCAGAATAACTTGCCAAGGAAGATGCCGGATCTAGGGAGCTTTCAAATTCCATGCACCATTGGAAGCACAACCTTTGAGAAAGCGTTATGTGATCTGGGAGCAAGCATCAATTTAATGCCCTTGTCTGTGATGAAGAAGCTGCAAATCCAAGAGGTACAACCCACAAGGATAGCATTACAGATGGCAGACAAATCTATAAAGCCTGCATACGGATTAGTGGAGAATATCTTGGTCAAAATGGGTAAGTTCTTCCTCCCAGCAAATTTTGTGATTCTTGACATAGGGGAGGATGAGAATGCCTCTATAATTCTAGGAAAACCATTCCTAGCCACTGGAAGAGCTCTGATTAATGTGGAAGAATGTGAATTAGTGCTTAGAGTGCATAATGAGAAACTGGTCTTTCATGTCTTCAAAGATATACATTCAGCAGGTGAAAAAGAGAGGTGCATGCAGACTGAGCTTATTGATCTAAACCTTCAAGAACCCCCTGATGACGGACAGCAGAATCTGCAGCTCAAACCTTCTTTGGTGACAATCAATAAAATTTCTTCTGACATCAAACCTAAGTTTGGTGTCAGGAATGCATCATCCACCAAGGAGGAGGTTCCCAAAAAGAAGAAAATACCCAGGGGATGGAGAAACAAAAAGATTCCCACTGAAGACTTCTCCTCGGGAATGAAGGTGGTATTCACTGCATGCCCAATCCTGCCTCATACAGTGAACAGATCATGTCTCTTGAGCATATAGAGTTGATCAATGGGAGCACAGGAAAGAAGTTCACAGTGAGGGGTGAAGAACTGAGCCCGTATGATCTTCCTCCTTAAAGGAGCTGACCGTCAAGCTAGTGACGGTAGAGAAGCGCTTGTCGGGAGGCAACCCGATGATTTCGTATCCTTTATTTTGATTTCTATTATTTTGATTTCGTTAATTATTTGGTTTCAGTTGAAATTTTTACTGTTTTTTCTTTGTTTACATATGTTCGGATCATGCAGAATTATTGAAACAGAAACAGGTTCCTAATGCAGAGTTACCGACGCGCAGCAGAGAATTTGTCGCCCCAGGGTCTGCGCCTAACTTGAGAATTCTCAAGTTAAGCGCCACATACTACACGCAGAGGAGATTTTGTTCTGGAAGGTCTGCGCCTAACTTAAGAATTTTCAAGTTAGACGCCGCATACTACGCATAAAGAAGTATTTTTTTCTGGAGAGTCTGCGCCTAACTTGAGAATTTTCAGGTTAGGCGCAAGGTGTGAACACATGGCACCAAGTTAGGCGCAGCCTTCATCCAAGTTAGGCGCCGTCAATTGCAACGAATATGAAGTTAGGTGACGGGCAATGGATTAGAATTGCATTACATTCGTGAAACCATCAAGTTAGGTGCAAGATTGTTCTCCTTGTCCTAGTAAAACCAAATCCCAATTATTCCTTACCAAATCAATTTGATTTGGTCCCCACCCCCTAATTAGATTTCCTTTCCCTTATATATACATATCTATATATACGCCCCCTCCCCCTCTTATATATATATAACTCAATTAATAAATAACTATAAAAAAATAAAAATAAATAAATAAATAAATAAATACAAAAATATAAAAAAACATATATATTTTTTAATTGTAACTTCTCTTGTTTTTTTTATCATTTTATTCTTTTTTTGTACTAATTTTTGTTTTTACTCCTTCGTGCACTTTTTATGTCCCTCCTTGTGTTTTTAGTTTTTCTTTGCTTGGGGACAAGCAAACTTTTAAGTTTGGTGTTGTCGCTTCGCTTGTGGCTTTTCTGTTTATTTTAATGACACCAAAGGGAGGTGAATCATCTTCACGGAGGAGAACAGCATGAAGAATGAGACGGCCACTAGGACAATTGAGGTGGTTGAGTTCTTTTCATTCTATATTTCCTCCCGTTCTTATTATGTTATATTCCTATTTTCTGCTGTTTTGCCTTAGTTTCTGCATGATCCTTTGTTATTTCAATTCCTAGGTTCCAGTTTAATTCGTTATTCTTATTCTGTTATTTGCTTCTAAATCTGAAAAGTGTCTCATGTATTGCTCACTGAGCTTGAATCCAAAAGAAAAGGAAGAAAAAGATGTATTGCATGAGAAATAGAGTTTATAACAAAGAATAGTCTTACTTACTTAAATGTGGTGGTGTTCTCTGTAATTCTGAATGCATGACATAAATTGTGCATGTTTAAATTTGAATCAAGAGATGTTGATGTATAAGGAAAAAGAATTTAGAGAACCATTATGAATTTTATGAAATTAGTAGCAGTTAATCCTTGAAGCAAAAAACAATAGCAAAGAAAAAAAAAGCAAGGTCCAAGGCTCTGAGCAGCAATGACTAGGGAGGTCAGACATGATTAAAAGCTCAAAGAGTTGTTTCCCTAGTCATATGCTTGTGGTGTTCTTGTGTCAAGTAATCCTTAAGACAGAACATTTAGAGTCAAGATCAATTGCATTTAGTAGAGTATGCCAAAGGCTTTGAGTACCACTGTCTGGAAGTTACTGAAAGAAAAAAATCAGAACTTCAAGAGAGTTCCCCAGTTAAGTGCTTGTGGTGTTCTTGTGTCAATTAACCATTGAGACAGAACATTTAAAGTCACGGCTACGCTCAAGGTGCAAAGCACCAGTTAATTGAGAATTTAAGGATATCTGCTGTGTTCAAGGATTAAATTGAAGTATAAAAATCAGAGAATTCATAATATGATCCAGATTCTAATTTCGAATGACATTGACATTCCTCTGATTCAAAGGAGAGTGAGATACCAAAACTGTTCAAAATTGCAAGAGATAAACCCCACTTTAAGGAGAGACATGAGCATAACTGAACTCTCACTTCTCATGCAAATTCACATCTTAACCTTATGTTAATTTTGGTTGCTTGAGGACAAGCAACAATTCAAGTTTGGTGTTGTGATGCATGAGCATCTTTTCTATCTTTTCCTAGTGAATTTGCATTCAATTTGTTGAGTTTAATCAAGAATTAATTACCTTTTAGCCACTATGGATGTTACTTTGATTCGTGTGCAATTCTATTTATTTTTGGTAGCATTTGGCTGGATTTGATTGAGTTTTCACAGAAAAAGAGAAGAAGGCGAATGATGCTGTCAACCCTGACCTCTCTACACTCAAACCTGAATAACTCGAGCTACCGAAGTCTAATGGACATGATTTCAATGGCGTTGGAAAGCTAACTTTTAGAGCTTTCCAACGATATATAATAATTTATACTTCTCTTCCGCCAGTTCTGCCAAGGCTGCGCCTAACTTGAGATTTCTCAAGTTAGGCGCAAGACATTAGCAAGCACGCAACAATTGCCTACCACACTTCAAGTAAGGCACAACAAACCTTCAAGTAACGCGTAGCATATGAGCTCAACACGCCCAATTCTCACTGGCCACTCCAAGTAAGGCGCATGGTTGGTGGTCCCAGCGTCCAAATTAGGAGTGCTCGAAGATTTAATTAATTTTCTGACTAAACCGTATTGTAATTCAAAATTGGAAAAAGATATTTTTTATTTTTAGAAAATATAATTTGCATTAATTAGGATTAGATATAAAAAGAAAAAGAATCAGTCCTTCAGACTCTCTTCTCTTCTCTCCTACCTCATTCCGTAATCTACAGTTTTTCAGAATCCTTATTTTCTCTCTGAACCATGAGCAACTAAACCTCCATTGTTAAGGTTAGGAGCTCTATCTATTGTATGGACTGATACTATTATTTTTCTATTTTAATTCATGTATTGATCTCTATTTCAAGAATTTTTTTCATTCTTTATCTTATGAATTTGGGTGGAACGGAAGTATGACCCTTGTTTTAATTGAGTTCTTGTATAACTTGGAAAAGCTCTTTACTTGAACAGCAGCTTGAAAACAATTTCTCCTAAACTTCTAATTATCTGGACTTAATGGGATACGTGACATATAATCCTTTTATATTTGGGTAATTAGAGTTTTTGTGGCATATAAACTAGAATTGAACTTCACCCTCTAATTGGAATTAAGTGACCAAGGAATTGGCGGTTGATGAATTTTAGAGGAGACTAAAAAGGTCTAAGGAATTAGGATTTAGTCACATATAGTTTGCCATGAATTAAATCTTGCATGATTAAAATAGTTAGTAAGAAAAGTCAATCCGGAAAATAGATATCTCTAAAGCTTTAACTGTTTCTCCATATATTATCCTCATCAATTTACTGCTTGCTGTCTTTATCTCTAAATTACTGTTTAATACTTTTGAACCTTCAAACACCATTTTCTATTTGTCTGACTAAGCCAATCACTCAATCATTATTGCTTGATCCATCAATCCACGTGGGATCGACCCTCACTCACCTGAGGTATTACTTGGTACGACCCGGTGTACTTGCCGGTTAGTTTGTGGACTATAAATTTTGCACCAACAGTGTATCCAAATTTTGGGGTAATCCCATTTTTATATAGTTAAATACGTAATTTACAAAATAGAAGGTTCACTATTTTATTGACATGCAATTCTGAAACTCGTTCGATAATTCCTGTTAATTGTTTCAGTTACTGGTATTGATCTTAAAATCCAAATTGAGTGCAACCTATTTTGATAGAATCCACATGATGTATATTTTGTTCCCTCAAGAATTCAAGAATTTAGAAGCTACGAATTAAAAGTTATAGGCTTTAACTTTTTACTGCTCACTAATGGCTAAACAGGATTTACAAACTTAGAGTAGTGATTTCCTGGATGAATATCTCATGATGTAGAAAAGCTTTTGTAATGAAACCAAAATCAAATGAAACCATATGGTGTCTACTTCATTTAGTTCAAATTTCAGAGCTATGCCTATCCTAGAAAATTAGTTATGCACTTTGGAAGTTAACCGGTTCACTAGTTAACCAAATAAAAATCTCTGAAAATAGAATAGGTAAAACTTTTGTTCTGAAAATGAGAATGTTCTTAAACTTAAACCAAATGAAACTTAAGTTCAATACGAATGCGTGAACATAAAGTTTGCATGAATCTGAGTTCATTTGTTATATTAATTATTAAATAGAAGATTGGTCGCCAAGAAGGTAATAGGCTAGACAAGTTGGGAAAATGAGTAAGAATGTAAGTTGTCCATAGGAAGACTTAAAGTTAAAAGGGGATGTGGAGGTATGTTTAGTAATATGGTGATGCGGAGGTATACTTAGTTATATGGTGATGCGGAGGTATGTGTTTTTATAAGATAATGCGGAGGCATGATGAAAAAAAAGAAAATAAGAAACCATGAATGGATAATGATTCATGAGTATTATTTGTTTGAATGGGCCTTTGTGCCAAAGTGCTAATGTGGAAGTGCCCGCCTGACTGATAGCCTAAGGTTTCTAATGTGGGAATGTCCACCTAACTGATAGCATAATGTATGTTGAATGGGCCTTGTGCCAAATTGCTACTGCGAAAGAGTGCGCCTAACTAATAGCCTGAGATTATATTGCTAATGCGGGAATGTTTGCCTAACTGATAGCTTGTTTCTACCATGATACCAAGATATCCTAACTGACAAACCCATGATGATAATTGTGCCTGACTGATATGGTAAATAAACCATATTCAGGGTTCGCCCCGAGTAACGTCGGGTTGCGGGTAGACAGCCGACGCATGAGCTCATGGCCTGGACTAGGTACAGGCATGCATCATAAATTGTTTACGCATTTGATTGTGATTGTTTACTGTTTATTCTTTATGCTATGTGCTATCTGATTCTTCTTAATTTTCTATTCTCTATTTCTTATTTGTATTTTTAAAATTATATGATTTAACATTCTCCAAAGCTTAGAACAAGATAATAAAGTTAGGAATAATAGTCATAGAGAATAGCGTGAGAACGGCATTGATCCCAAAGAAAGATGTCAAGAAAGAGTTATGTCAGAGTCTACGATATAGAAGTATCCGAGAGACTTAGTAAGCGAGTTATTACGATAGAGCCAAAATTCTAGGTTTCACGAGAGAGATGCGCTTTCATGATGTCACCTTACTGGGAACCATATAGGTTCTCACCCCTTCCTTTTCCCTTCCCCCACAGATGGAAGATCCATACTTGATCACCACCACTGGAGTTATATTCAGAGAGGTACCAGAGGAGCATGTGTTGTTGGACCCTACAGAAGATGCTCAAAACTAGTCTTGAGCTGATGGTTGCAGACTTGTGACTCGACGGTAGAAAGAATATACGATAGATGGTATTCGTTCCTTAGACTTTGCTTTCCCTCACTTCTTTAGCTTTTTTGAGGGATAGGACTTGATATTTTCTTTTCTTTTAGTTCGGGTACCAGTTTAGAGATTTT
>NC_029793.2:126724021-126728061 GCF_000816755.2 Arachis ipaensis | reverse complement strand
GATGTTGTAAGTATATATATATATATATATATAAGTATGTCAACTTTGTATGAACTAACCTAAGCTGTATACATGCATGAGAATTTTTTGTAATCTCTTTACTAATTTAATTTTGCTGTTAGTTTGGTGTTTATTTTATATTGTATATCTCTGAAGATTGCTAATAGGTTTGTTAAGAAAGACATATGATAAAAATAAGCTAATATACACTATTCCGTTAGTACGAAAGGCTCTTATGTAGTAAGTATTACCGAGTTTAGAGTATTATAGGACTACTGGAAAGTAACACCTAACGACTGGCAGTGATCTAGACTTGCCAGAAATTGGGTCGTTACATCGAGACCCAACAACATGGTGTAGTCGGCTTAGGGGATTCCGTTATCAAACCAGATGGAGCTATTAGGTTACTGATCTTCATAGGGAGTAGGACCTAGAAAAAATCAGTTATGGCTGATTTCATTGTCCTCAAGGATTCCACTGCCTATAGTGTCATTTTGGGAAAGAGGACCATTAATGATTTCTGTGCAGTGGTCTTCACAAGTTTCCTGAAAATGAAGTTTTGGGCGGATGACGCGAGCATAGGAACAATTCACGGTGATTTTCAATTGGCAATAGCCTGCAACAATGCCAACCTATCCCTAAGAAACAAATCTCATAATGCCGCGGGTATTTTCATCGCTAACTGGTGCACGAATTGTGAATCCCACTTTTCACAACTCGTACCACTAACCAGCAAGTGCACTGGGTCATCCAAGTAATACCTTACGTGAGTAAAGGTCGAATCCCATGGAGATTGTTGGTTTGAAGCAATCTATGGTTATCTTGCAATTCTTCGTCAGGAAGTCAATGATATTTATCAGTTGAATTGTGAATGAACAAGAGAGCATGGGTTAAAAGTTACTTGTTATGCAGTAATGGAGAATATGTTGGAGTTTTGGAGATGCTTTATCTTCTGAATCTCTGCTTTCCTCTGTTCTTTGATTCACGCATGCACGTCCTTCTATGGCAAGCTGTGTGTTGGGACATCACCGTTGTTAATGGTTACATCCCCTCCTCTTGTGAAAATGGTCCAAATGCTCTGTCACAGCACGGCTAATCATCTGAGGTTCCCGATCATGCTGGAATAGGATTCACCCTCCTTTTGCGTCTGTCACTACGCTCAGCACTCGCGAGTTTGAAGCTCGTCACAGTCATTCAATCCTTGAATCCTACTCGGAATACCACAGACAAGGTTTAGACTTTCCGGATTCTCATGAATGCCGCCATCAATCTAGCTTATACCACGGAGATTCTGATTAAGGAATCTAAGAGTTATTCATTCAATCTAATGTAGAACGGAGGTGATTGTCAGACACACGTTCATGGATTGAGGAAGGTGATGAGTGTCACTGATCATCACCTTCTCCATAGTTAGGCGCAAATGTATATCTTAGATAGGAGCACGCATGTTTGAATGGAAAACAGAAATACTTGCATTAATTCATTGAGACACAGCAGAGCTCCTCACCCCCAACAATGGAGTTTAGAGACTCATGCCGTCAAAGAGTACAAAGTTCAGATCTAAAAATGTCATGAGATACAAAATAAGTCTCTAAAAGTTGTTTAAATACTAAACTAGTAGCCTAGGTTTACAGAAATTGAGTAAACTATAACAGATGGTATAGAGATCCACTTCTGGGGCCCACTTGGTGTGTGCTGGGGCTGAGACTTAAGCAATTCACGTGCATTAGGCCATTTTGGGCGTTCAACGCCAGGTTTGGATCCATTTCTAGCGTTGAACTCCAACTTTTAATCCTTTTCTGGCGCTGGATGCCAGAATTGGGCAGAAAACTGGCGTTGAACGCCAGTTTACATCGTCTATCCTTGAGCAAAGTATGGACTGTTATATATTGCTAGAAAGCCCTGGATGTCTACTTTCCAACGCAATTGGAAGCACGCCATTTCGAGTTTTGTAGCTCCAGAAAATCCACTTTGAGTGCAGGGAGGTTAGAATCCAACAGCATCAGCAGTCCTTTTTCAGCCTGAATCAGATTTTTGCTCAGCTCCCTCAATTTCAGCCAGAAAAATACCTGAAATTACAGAAAAACACACAAATCATAGTAAAGTCCAGAAATATGAATTTTTCCTAGAAACTAATGAAAATAAACTAAAAACTAACTAAAACATACTAAACTCTTTTTTTTTTTTGCTGCTTTTTCTTGCTTCAAGAATCATTTTTATGATTTTTCAGATTATCAATAACATGTCTCATGTTCATCATTCTTTCAAGAGCCAACATATTTAACAGTCTTAAGCAACAAATTCAAAAGACATGTGCACTGTTCAAGCATTCATTCAGAAGACAGAAAGCATTGCTACCACATTTAACTAATTAGAATTTCTCTTATTAAAACTCGAAATTTTATTGCCTCTTATTCAAAAGATCTAATATTTTATTCATGTTTGCTGATGATGAGAAAAATAAACTATAGATTAATTGGAGATAAAATCAAAATAGATGCTAATTACTACTATATGACTCCTAAGGTAGACTTCTATAAGGACACTATCACAGAATTAAGGTAGAAATTGGAAATTAATAACCTTTATTCTGGGAGAACGGGGGTTCCTCTGATCTTTGGGGTGCTTGGTCCTGCAAGAGATAACTTCTGGCGCTTCAAGTCCCTTAAGTCACGCCCTTGCTCCTCTTGTTCTTTAAACATATAGGTAAGAATTTGACTGTGTTCCTTTTGTTCTTTTGTGATTTGTTCCATAGCTTCCCGTATCTTGATAACAGACGTCTCAAGATACTCCCAATATTCAGATTGAGGGATTTCTGGGAGGAATTCCTGCGTTTTCTTTTTGATGGGATCATCCTGTGCTTGTTGTTTTTCCATTGATGCCTTGGTAATTGGCTTCTCAACTGAGATGTACTCAGTTATTCCCATCCTTACTCCAGCATCCTTGCAGAGCAGCGATATCACGCTTGGATAAGCCAACCTGGCCTCTTTAGAATTTTTGTTAGTAATTTTGTAGAGTTCAGCTGAGATCAGCTGATGGACTTCCACTTCTTTTCCCATCATGATGCAATGGATCATCACTGCCCTATTTTAGAAATCAGGGTTCTTGACATGTTTATGCAAGAAATCATGAATTGGGGTATGAAAATCAAGATTAGAATGAAAAAATATGAAGAAAAATGAGTTTGCCTCCTCCCTGCCATCCTGGCGTTTGAACGCCCAAACACTGCCTGTTTTGGGCATTCAACGCCCAAATGCTGCTCTCCTGGGTGTTCAACGCCCAACTACTGCCATTACTGGCGTTCAATGCCCAGTGGGTGCCCATTTCTGGCGTTGAACGCCCAGATTGCTACTATTACTGGCGTTTTCTTGCCAGTTAGCTCTTTTTCTCTGTTTTGTGCGCCGAGTCCTTCTGTAACTCTGTGGACATATACAAATGATTCCTCATCTTAGTGTCAGTGAACTTTATATAAACAAATAAAAATAAAAATAGGGCAAAATGCTTAGAGGATTGATGCCCCATGGCTGGGTTGCCTCCCAGCAAGCACTTCTTTATTGTCTTTAGATGGACCTTGCTGAGCTTTTAGTCTAGCTTCAGCCTTGAGCACTCTTGCTCAACGTTGCCTTCAAGATAGTGCTTGATTCTCTGTCCATTGACAATGAACCTCTTATCAGAATCAATATCTTGAAGCTCCACATAACCATATGGTGATACACTTATAATCACGTATGGTCCCCTCCACCGGGATTTCAATTTCCCGGGGAATAGCCTGAGTCTAGAGTTGAACAGCAGAACTTTCTGTCCTGGCTCAAAGATTCTAGATGACAGCTTTTTATCATGCTATTTTTTTTATTTCTCTTTATAAAGCTTGGCATTTTTGAAAGCTGTGAATCTGAATTCCTCTAGCTCATTTAGCTGGAGCAATCTTTTTTCTCCTGCTAATTTGGCATCAAAGTTTAGGAATCTGGTTGCCCAGCAGGCTTTATGTTCCAGTTCCACAGGCAGGTGACATGCCTTACCATACACAAGTTGGTATGGAG
>NC_029793.2:126713400-126723977 GCF_000816755.2 Arachis ipaensis | reverse complement strand
CCAGCTCTTTGGCAACTGTCACAGTTACGTACAAACTCTCGGGAATCCTTATAGAGTGTGGGCCAATAGAAGCCACATTGGAGGACCTTGGTGGCTGTTCGCTCACCTCCGAAATGGCCTCCATATTGTGATCCATGGCAGTGCCATAGGATCCTATGTGCTTCTTCTCTAGGCACACACCTACGGATTATTCCGTCTGCACATCTCTTAAAGAGATAGGGTTCATCCCACAAATAGTACTTTGCATCAGTAATTAATTTCTTCTTTTGTATCCTGTTGTACTCCTTGGCTATGAATCTTGCAGCTTTATAGTTTGCAATATCGGCAAACCATGGTGTTTCCTGAATGGCAAATAAATGCTCATCCGGAAAAGTCTCGGAGATCTCAAGAGAGGGGAAGGGCGTCCCTTCTACTGGCTCTATCCGGGACAGATGATCAGCTACTTGGTTCTCTGTCCCTTTTCTGTCTCTTATTTCTATATCAAACTCTTGCAGAAGCAACACCCATCTGATGAGCCTGGGTTTTGAATCCTGCTTTGTGAGTGAATATTTAAGAGCAGCATGATCAGTATACACAATCACTTTTAATCCTACTAAGTATGATCTGAACTTGTCAATGGCGTAAACCACTGCAAGTAATTCTTTTTCTGTGGTTGTGTAATTTTTCTGGGCATCATTTAAAACGCGACTAGCATAATAAATGACATGCAGAAGCTTGTCATGCCTCTGTCCTAATACTGCACCAATGGCGTGATCACTGGCATCACACATTAGCTCAAATGGTAACGTCTAGTCTGGTGCAGAAATGACTGGTGCTGTGCCCAGCTTAGCTTTCAGCGTTTCGAACGCCTGTAGGCACTCTGTGTCAAACACAAATGGCGTGTCCGCAGCTAACAGATTGCTTAGAGGTTTTGCGATTTTTGAAAAATCCTTTATAAACCTCCTATAGAATCCTGTGTGCCCCAGAAAGCTTCTGATTGCCTTAACGTTGGCAGGTGGTGGTAATTTTTCAATTACCTCTATTTTTACTTGATCCACCTCTATTCCCTTGTTTGAAATTTTATGCCCAAGAACAATCCCTTCAGTCACCATGAAGTGACATTTTTCCCAGTTTAAAACTAGGTTGGTTTCTTGGCATCTTTTCAGAACAAGTTTCAGGTGATCAAGACAGGAGCTGAATGAGTCTCCATATACTGAGAAGTCATCCATGAAGACTTCCAGAAATTTTTCCACCATAATTGATGTATCTGGATGCTGCATGGCTTTGACAGCGTTCAACTTAAACTCATCATCATTGACTCTCAGGGTTATTTCCCCCTGTTGGACGTCAATGAGGGATCGTCCAGCTGCTAGGAAGGGTCTTTCTAGAATGAGAGTAGCACTCTTGTGCTCCTCCATTTCCAGCACAACAAAGTCAGTGGGAAAGGCGAATGGCCCAACTCTGACAATCATGTCTTCAATCACGCCTGATGGGTATTTAGTGGAGCCATCAGCAAGTTGGAGACATATCCGGGTCGGTTTAACTTCGTCAGTTAAGCCAAGCTTTCTGATAGTGGATGCAGGTATTAGGTTGATGCTTGCCCCAAGATCGCATAAAGCTGTCTTGGTGCAATTACCTTCTAATATGCATGGTATCAGAAAACTCCCATGGTCTTTAAGCTTTTCCAGAAAGCTCTACAGAATGACTGCACTGCATTCTTCAGTGAGGAGAACTCTTTCTGTTTCTCTCCAATCCTTTTTATGACTCAAGATCTCTTTCATGAACTTGGCATAAGAAGGTATTTGCTCAAGTGCTTCTGCAAATGGAATCTTTATTTCAAGAGTCCTGAGATAATCTGCAAAGCGAGCAAATTGCTTATCCTGCTCCTCTTTCCGGAGTTTTTGAGGATAAGGTATCTTGGCTTTATATTCTTCAACCTTAGTTGTTGCAGGTTTAATGCCTACAGAAGTGGTTGAAGAAGCCTTTTTAGAGGGGTTGTTATCAGCATTTGTATGTGTCTGATCCCACACTGGCAATTGAGTTTCAGAGTTAGAAGCTGGAGTGACGTTAGACGCCAGCTCCTTGTCTATTCCTGGCGTCTGAACGCCAGAAATGTGCCCATTTTGGGCGTTCAGCGCCGGATCCTGCTCATTTTGGGCGTTCAACGCCAGATCCTTGCCCATTTCTGGCGTTGAACGCCAATCCTGCCTTGTTTCTGGTGTTGAACGCCAGTTTTGGGCATGGTCTGGGCGTTCAGCGCCAGCCTTCCACCAATTTTCTGGCGTTTTAGTGCCAGAATTATTTTTCCCTGGGCTCTTACTGTCCTCAGGTGAATTTTGGGTAGTTTGCTCATTCCTTAGCTTTTTGCTCCCTTGAGGTGGGGTATTTAATGTTTTCCCACTTCTTAATTGAACTGCTTGGCATTCTTCTGTTATTTGTCTTGATAGCTGCTGCTTTGTTTGCCTAAACTGTTCTTCCATATGTATGTTAGCCATTCTTGTCTCTTGTAGCCTATTTTTAAATTCGGCTAGCTGCCTTGTTAGAAAGTCCAATTGCTGATTGAATTCAGCAGCTTGTTTTACAGGACTGAGTTCAGCAGTTACTGTTTTAACCTCTTCTTTCATGGAAGGGTCACTGCTTAGATACAGATGCTGATTCCTGGCAACTGTATCAATGAGCTCTTGAGCCTCTTCAATTGTCTTTCTCATGTGGATAGATCCACCAGCTGAGTAATCTAAAGACATCTGAGCTCCTTCTGCAAGCCCATAGTAGAAGATGTCTAACTGAACCCACTCTGAAAACATTTCAGAGGGCCATTTTTGTAGCATCTCTCTGTATCTCTCCCAGGCATCATAAAGAGATTCATTATCTCCTTGTTTAAAGCCTTGGATGTCCAACCTAAGCTGTGTCATCCGTTTTGGGGGAAAGTATTGATTCAGAAATTTTTCTGTCAGCTGTTTCTATGTCCTTATGCTAGCTTTAGGTTGGTTATTTAACCACCTCTTAGCTTGATCTTTTACAGCAAATGGAAACAGTAATAGTCTGTAGACATCCTGATCTATTTCCTTATCATGTACTGTGTCAGCAATCTGTAGAAACTGTGCCAGAAACTCTGTAGGTTCTTCCTGTGAAAGACCGGAATACTGGCAACTTTACTACACCATGATAATGAGCTGAGGATTCAACTCAAAGCTACTGACTCCAATGGAAGGTATGCAGATGCTACTCCCATATGAAGCAGTAGAGGGGTTAGAATATGACCCCAAAGTCCTCCTGGACTGTTCATTTCCGCTTAGGTCCATGATGGAGAAAGGAAAATGATGTAAAATAGAAAAAATATTTTTATTTATTTAATTATTTATTTATTCGGAAATAAAATAATAATAAATAAAAATGAGTGAGAATTTTCGAAAAATTGAGGAGAGAGAAGTTGGTTAGGAAGTTTTGAAAAAAAATCTGAATTTTTAAAATTGATTTTCGAAAAAGATGCTTTAAAAATAGAGGGAAAATATATTTTTGGATGTTTAAGGGAAAAGGGAGAAACAAAAAGATAGCACAGGATTTAAAATTTTTAGATCTAATGCTCCTTATTTTCCAAAATTTTTGGAGGGAAAACACCAAGGAACACCAAACTTAAAAATTTTAAGACCAAGACACAAGAAAAACTCAAGAACACTTTGAAGACTCACAAGAACACAAGAACATGAAGGAAGAACACCAAACTTAAAATTTTTAGAAAATCAAACTAAAATTTTCAAAAAACACAGAAAAATCAACAAGAAGACACCAAACTTAAAGTTTGGCACAGGATTTAATAGAAAAATTATTTATTATTTTTTTTAAAAGATTTTAATAAGAAAATAAGGAGTCTAAAGTTTTAACACGACAAAAATACGAGACTCTAAACAAAAAGAGAAATTTTTCCTAATCTAAGCAACAAAATAAACCGTTAGTTGTCCAAACACGAACAATCCCCGGCAACGACGTCAAAAACTTGGTGCACGAATTGTGAGTCCCACTTTTCACAACTCGTACCACTAACCAGCAAGTGCACTGGGTCGTCCAAGTAATACCTTACGTGAGTAAGGGTCGAATCCCACGGAGATTGTTGGTTTGAAGCAATCTATGGTTATCTTGCAATTCTTAGTCTGATGTAGAACGGAAGTGATTGTCAGACACACATTCATGGATTGAGGAAGGTGATGAGTGTCACTGATCATCACCTTCTCCACAGTTAGGCGCGAATGGATATCTTAGATAGGAGCACGCATGTTTGAATGGAAAACAGAAATACTTGCATTAATTCATTGAGACACAGCAGAGCTCCTCACCCCCAACAATGGAGTTTAGAGACTCATGCCGTCAAAGAGTACAAAGTTCAGATCTAAAAATGTCATGAGATACAAAATAAGTCTCTAAAAGTTGTTTAAATACTAAACTAGTAGCCTAGGTTTACAGAAATTGAGTAAACTATAACAGATGGTATAGAGATCCACTTCTGGGGCCCACTTGGTGTGTGCTGGGGCTGAGACTTAACCAATTCACGTGCATAAGGCCATTTTGGGCGTTCAACGCCAGGTTTGGATCCATTTCTGGCATTGAACTCCAACTTTTAATCCTTTTCTGGCGCTGGACGCCAGAATTGGGCAGAAAACTGGCGTTGAACGCCAGTTTACGTCATCTATCCTTGAGCAAAGTATAAACTATTATATATTTCTGGAAAGCCCTGGATGTCTACTTTCCAACGCAATTAAAAGCACGCCATTTTGAGTTCTATAGCTCCATAAAATCCACTTTGAGTGCAGGGAGGTCAGAATCCAACAGCATCAGCAGTCCTTTTTCAGCCAGAATCAGATTTTTGCTCAACTCCCTCAATTTCAGCCAGAAAAATACCTGAAATTATATAAAAACACACAACTCATAGTAAAGTCCAGAAATATGAATTTTTCCTAGAAACTAATGAAAATAAACTAAAAACTAACTAAAACATACTAAAAACTATATGAAATTAACCCCAAAAAGCGTATAAAATATCCGCTCATCACTAACCACGATGCAAGAGTAGAAGATCATCCCCAACAAGAGCCAGAAGGAGACCTAGAGAAGGTACAAGTAGGTGACATGAAGGAAAAGTGTACTTCCCTAGACCAAAACCTACCTTATAAGCTCAAAGGACCACTTTTGACCCTCCTAAGAGAAAATGAAGACTTATTTGCGTGGACCCCTACTGACATGCCGAGGCTGGACCCAAAATTCATGCCCCACAGACTATCCATAAAGTCAGGAGCCAAACCAGTGGCTTAAAAGAGGCAGAGGATGTCCCCTGACTGAGAAGTCCGAGGTCAAGAGACAGAACACCAACTTACTGCAAGTTGAGTTCATTCGAGAGCTCACCTACTTGACCTAGTTGTCAAATGTTGTCCTCGTCAAGAAACCCAATGAAAAATGCAGGATGTACGTAAACTATTTAGACCTCAACAAAGCTTGTCTAAAAGACTCTTTGCCCGCTACCTAGCATCATCAACTTAGACGAATCAGCTTCCGAATAAAAATACTTAAGCTTCATGGACGCCTATTCCGGGTACAACCAGATTCCGATGCATTATCCTGATAAGGAAAAAATGGCATTTATCATCCCTGACAACATCTATTGCTATATGCTCATGCCATTTAGCCTGAAAAATGCCAGAGCCACTTACCAATGGCACATGATGAAGATCTTCCGAGATTAAATCGGCAAGACGATAGAAGTATACATTGATGATATGCACATCAAAACCACCAGGGCATCTCTGTTAGCCGATTTGCAGCTAGCATTTAAATCCCTCCATGAGCATGAGATACAACTGAACCCAGCTAAATGCGCTTTTGTCCTGGAGGCCGGAAAATTTCTTGGTTTCATGATAACCCAGCGATGAGTCGAAGCAAACCCGAATAAGTGTGATGCGGTCATTTGGATGATCAGTCCTGGTTCTGTCAAAGACGTCCAAGGATTGACGGAGAGCCTCACTACCTTCTCTTGATTTTTAGGAACCCATCTCAAAAGGCTTTGCCTTTTTTTCAACTTGATGAAGAAGGAAATTAGTTCCAATGGACAGAAGAATGCGAGGAAGCTTTCCTCCACTTTAAAAAACTCATGTCGGAACTTCCGGTCTTGGCCAAGCTGGTAGAAAGAGAACCTTTGTTTTTTTTATCTGACCATTACTGATGAAGCCATGGGAGTGACCCTCATTAGAGAGGAAGATAAGCAGTAGTTTCCGATATACTTCATCAGCAAGGTCTTCCAAAATGAAGAGGTATGATATTCATGGCTCAAAAAAATGGCATTTGCTTTATTCATCTCCTCAAGATAACTAATGCAGTACTTTCAGAGCCACCAAATCGTGGTCTGCACAGAGCAACCCATCAAGCAAGTTCTCTAAAAGCCTGACCTGGAGGGAAGAATGATGACATGGGGCCCGTGGAACTCTCACGGTTTGACATTTCATACTAGCCAAGGCACACCATCAAGGCCCAACCCATGGAAGACTTCCTGGCTAAAATAGCCCATCAAGACCCCGTTTTCTCAATCCAATGGTGGAAGCTCTATTTAGACAGAGCATCAAACCAAACGTCTGGGGTACGGTAGTGATCCTAGAAAACTTGGAAGGCCTTCTATATGAGCAATCCATCAAATATGCTCCAACAACTAGGCAGAATATGAGGCTAATCATAGATGGGCTCTCTCTAGCGAGAGAACTCGGGGTCCGAAGTCTGGAAGACAATAGCGATTCATAAGTTAATGAATCAGCTAGGGTGGTCCTATAGCATAAGTCTTTGAAAAGATATAATGGCTCGGATTTTAAAAACTTTAGTTGAATTAAACAAAGGAAAGAATAGTTCAATAATAGTAAGAAGTAATGATAATGAAGCCTCCAGTTCATCATCAGAACTACAAGTAGTAAAGTTAGAAGAAAAATTTTATAATTGGTATGTACCCCTTATAAATGAAAACGAAGTCTATAAAAGACAAATATTTTAGAAACAAAAAGATAATAAATACATATGTTAGAATATAGCTAACCAAGAACTAGTAATAACCATATTATAAACATTCTAGAAGAAGAAAAACTAAAAAAACACTAAAAAAATGTTATAATTTTATTCATATAGGACCTATCCAAGTAGCCACCAAGCCTAACTTTAGGTTAGGAATCAATATCCCTATTTTAATGGTTTTACGAGATACAAGATTCAAAAAAATTTAGAGATTCACTAATTACTACACTAGAAAGTAATTGTCATGATGGTCCAGTATTTTTTAAATGTTATCCAAATTTTTTTATAAGTCTTAAAAATGAATATACCTCTGAAACTCTTAAATTATATATTAAGACACCCAAAGATATTATAGATGAAAAATATTATTTTATAGAATATATTATAAAATTACAAGAGTAAATTATAATTTTAGAGTTAGAAGAGAATCATCAAAAGATGAAACTATTATTATTCATGTTAATTTAAGAAGATCTTTTGTTTAAACACCTAAAAAATTTCAACATGAAAAACTGATGCAGAATATTCCTAAAGAATGAATTCTTGAGGATGTAGTAGAAGAAGAAAAAAAGAGAATACTAAAATCAGAGAAATCATTAGAGAAGGCTAGAACATTAGGTTAAAAATGAATAGATTACAATATGTTAGAATAATAGATTACCCAAACAACGAAGAAATCACTTCTAGGCACTCCATAAATAATTTTATAGCTAAAAAAGTCATAGGAATAAACAACGTTAGACCAAATATAGCAACAGTTGTATACGGGACAGAAATTAACTACTCTCCAGCTGTCTCTCAAATCTTAGGAGTTATAATAAAAAAGTCCTTTTAAAATTGATAAGAGTTGGATCAGTAAAGATTTTTATGTAGAATATAATAAGAAATTAAGAAATTGGTATTTTACTAGATACTTTGAAAAAGAAACTATAGAAATAAAAAAAGAATTTTATGATTATTTAATAAAAGTTAAAATTAATTTATATTTCTTTACCTTGTTCAATAATTAATTTCAAGATTCTAAAAAAGAGTTTTGTCCTTTAACAAAAACAACCAATATTTAAAAAACTAGTACATGATAACTGGTAAAGTCTCAATATCCACCTAAAGAAACCATAAAATTACAAGTGATCCAAAATTTAGAACAAGAAGCCACCCCTTATAAAGACAACGGAATAGAAAGAAATATAAACAAAAGATATTAGAAAAGTTCATCAGCAGCTTAACTATACTAATACAGTCTTAAATGTTATGAAGAATTAGTTAAAAAGAATTGAACATAAACAAGAACAAAACAAACCTATAAAAAATACCTATATATAAGTTCCGCAGCCTAAAGATAATTAAACTAAGAACAAATGTGGAAGCCGATATAGATGAACTAAAAGAAAAACTTAAATCTATAAGTCAAGGAAAGACAGTCGTTAATACCATAGAAGTTAACAAGATGACACATAAGAATCAATACTATTCAAAACTGATAAATTACTGTCCAAGACCAACCCTAGCCAATGTAAGTCTTGAAGAAATAACCCAGTTAGTACAAAACAATTTTATGGGGTCCGATTTGGTAGAATAGAATCTAGACAGATTAAGTGAGTAAGCTATCTTAGACCTAATTTGTAGTATGACTATGAGCGCAATAGCATATAAGGCAAAACGAGCTAGTGATAGAGAAGTCGCAGTAATGATCACCCAAGGATTTACAGGACAATTAAAAGGATGGTGGGATAACTTTCTTATCATGCCAAAAAAAAGGCTTAATCCTAAATAGTGTGAAATTCGAAGACCAAACACAGGATGTTATGATAACCTTAATTTTTACAATCATAAAAAATTTTTTAGGAGACCCAAATATTTTTAAAGATAAGATAAGAACTCGACTAATGATTTTAAGATGTCCTACCAGGTCTGACTATAGATGGTATAAAAATATTTTTTCCTCTAAAGTAATGATGAGAGATGATGCATTAGCTTCTTTTTGGAAAGAAAGATTTATAGCAACTTTACCCAAACTTTTTTTAGAAAAAATTTTACAAAAACTACAATTCCTATTTGGGGCACAAATATCACATGAGGGACTAACTTTTGGTCAAATACATAATATAGTAGTACAAATTGGAGTAAAAATATGTACTGATACTATACTACAAAAGAAATTAAAAAGAAACAATATTAGTAGTAAGCAAGAATTAGAAAATTTTTATCACTAAAACGGAATTATTAAGAAAAGAAATACAAAGAAATATGGAAATAGGTACCAATATAGAGAATCTTATATCATAGGAATTAAGTCAAAGTAAAACTACAGAAAAAAATAAAAATAGAGCAATAATAAGAAGAAAGACAACAAAACATATATAGTTCGTTGAAAATGCAAGAAACCAGGTTATTACACTAACAACTACAAAATAGAAGAAAAGATAAACAAAATTAGTAATAAGGAAGTAAGGCAAGCATTAGCCGCTATATTAACTGATGGTGAATTAGAAGTAGAATAAGAAAAAGAATACTCTTCTGATGAATCGAAAAACTTTATACAACTAGACATAGCATCTTCTTTAAGTTCTTTAAAATTAGAAGAAGACTCTTGTATAGGACTAGAAATATGTAATTGTGATAGTGGTGTAAAATTCCTAAATATAATCACAAGAACTCAATAAAAGTCAGTAAACACATTAACTAGAAAACAAATGAGTATTTTAATATCTATAATAGATAAATTATAAGATTTTCTTTTAAAAGACGAATTTATATTCCAATTTAATGATTTTATTAGAAAAGAAGAACAAGTTAAAAAAAAGATAAGGCCAATAGAAATTAAAGAGATATATAATAGATTTAGAACTCCTAAAAAAATTTCTTTAAAACATCTACAAGAAAAAATAAAAATATTAAAAAATTAAAATTTTTAAGTTAAAACAACAAAATATTTTTCTTGACTACAGAATACTAAAATTAAAAGGAAAAACATAGTAAATTTACAGAAGAGAAAGGAACGACTAGAATTAATAGGAGAAGAAGAAGAAGTTTTAACTCCTCATAACTATATCAATGAGCTAACAGCACCAGTTAATAAAAAATGGGATACTCCTATAGTGATAATAATCGGAAAAAAAAGTTTGAGTTTATAGTTATGGTAGACTCAGGAGTAGATGTAAATTGTATACAAGAAGGATTAATACCTATCAAATATTATGAGAAAATGACTAAAACCATTGTTAAAGCAGAAAATGATAAAATGACTATAAACTACAAGATTTCTAGAGCAAAGATTTATAAAGGCAAAGTATATTTTTAACTACATTTTTTCTAATAAAAAGAATATCTCAAGAAGTTATATTAGGTAACCCTTTTACTCTGCTACTATATCTTTTATGGTAAATATAGATGAAGTAACCACTTATTGCATACCAAACTAACCTATTCTTTTTGAGTTCATACAAAAACTCAAAAAAAGAGAACATAACCTACTACAATAAATAGTTATTTCTCAACTTAATATAATAGAAAAAAATAAATTAATTTTCTAAATCAACAAATTATATATAAAAGAATTG
>NC_029793.2:126709644-126712611 GCF_000816755.2 Arachis ipaensis | reverse complement strand
TTTAAAAGTTTTTTATTATAAAAAATTACATGAAGTATCCTTATCATATGAGGGTAATTTTTAAGAAAAAGATATTTCCGCTCAAACAAAACCTATTCAAATGAATAAAAAATTTTTTGACTACTGCAAGAAAATAATCCAAGAATAATTAGACAAAGGCTTAAATAGGCCATCAAAGTCTCCTTAAAGCTATATAGAATTTTATGTAATGAAGGCTTTCGAAATAGAAAAAAGAGCTCCAAGTTAATAATTAATTACAAGTCTCTAAATAAAGCCTTAAAATTGATAAGATATCTCTTGCCAAATAAGAATGACTTGATTAAAAGATTAAGTAATATTACTATTTTTCCTAAACTTTATTTAAAATATGGATATTATCAAATATCCGTAAAAGAGGAGGATAGATATAAAACAGCCGTTATAGTACCTTTTGGACATTATGAATGAAATGTAATGTCTCAAAAGATTAAAAAATGCACCGTGAGTTTTAAAAAATTATGAATAATATTTTTTACTCATATGTAGACTTTACCATAGTTAACTTAGACGATGTACTTGTGTACTCTAAAGGAATTAACCAGCACATTCAACACTTAGAAAAATTCATCAATATTATAAAAGAGAACGATCTTGTCTTATCTGAAAAGAAAATGAAAATATTCATAACAAAAATGAGATTTTTAGGATATAAAATTTTTCAAGAAACAATCACCCCAATTAAAAAATCTGTCAAATTTGCAGGTAAATTCTCAGATGAAATTATCGCAAAAAATAGCTACAAAGATTTTTAGAATGTCTTAATTATATAGCAAAATTTTTACTAGGAATAAGAACCTTATGCGAACCTTTATATAGGAGGTTAAGAAAACAACCTCCTCCATGGACAAAAGACATATCCAAAATAATTCGAAAAGTTAAAATCATAGTTAAAGAAATCCCTTGTTTAAGCATACCAGACCCGAAAGTAAACTTAATAGTTGAGACAGATGCCACAGAATTAGAGTATGGAGGAATACTTAAATAGGTTCTCTCAAACTCATCAAATGAACAAATAGTTAAATATCATTCTGAAGTATGGAATTCGGGTCAGAAAAATTATGCAACTATTAAAAAACAAATATTAGCTATTATCTTATATGTTTCACTATTTTAAGAAGATATTTTAACAAGTCGTTCTTAATTAAAATTGATTGCAAAAATGCACCTAGTATGCTAAAAAATATGTTAAAAATCTAGTCTTCAGACAAATATTTTTCAGGTGGCAAGCTATATTATCATGTTTTGATTTTATTATTAAACACATTAAAGGTGAATTAATGCATTGCCTAATTTTCTAACAAGAGAATTTTTGTAAGGTAGAAATGAGAACGCAGCAAGTAAGTAGTGAAAATTATGGTCAATCACTTGAACAACAAATGACTTCATTACCAGCTAAATAATTAACCATTAAACTTTTGACAATATCACAGATTAATTGTTAAAAACAAAAAATCATCTGCATCAAATAAAAATTTATATGAAGTATCTACAGTTAACAGATATGCATTATTATAACCATCTGATTTTTTTAAAACCAAATCACTATCCAAAGAGCATCCTTATTATGAAAAACCTATGCCCATAAAAATAATGGCCTTAGAAAAAGAATGGTTCAAAATAGACCGAAGAACTCTTTATAAAACAGTATTTTTAAATACCTTCCATTACCCACAAGTAAATATCCAAAAAATTTGAACCTTCTATAAGTTCATTCTAGTTGATACAATATCAATTGAGCTAACCCACAATAAAGACCCAACCACCAAAAAAAAATAATATACTTCAAAATTAAAATCACCAAAGTAATAACTCTATCAGAATGAAAAAAATCTTCCTTCCACTATAAAAGTTTCACTAGAAAATTTGAGCCCTAGAATTATTCTTACTATGATTATATAGATGCATGGTGGTTTACCATGTACCTATCTCTAAACCTCCATTCATGGTTCATATGGTTCTACAAGAAAATTTTTTTACAGTTTTCTAAGTGGTTCTAAATATGATTCCAAGAATTCGGACCGATAGAAATTATTTTTTTAAAGGAGACTAGCATGGCCTATTAATATTTTAAAAATAAGACATCATTTTTAGACGACTACAAGCTGATTTCTTTCATTCTTACTATGGAAATTCTATGGATAATGATATGAGAATATGACACAGTAGGATATGAAGACACTATGAGTGTACAATATTTAATCCAAAACATAAAAGTAAAATAGTGGAATAAATTCACCTTAACTTAATCAGTAAAAGAGCCATTGATAAATAGATGACCATATCTCAAAAAAGATCAGAACCCCAAGTTATAGTTTAGGGTTTGACAAAATATCATACAAAAAAGAGACTTATTTATTAGCACACAAAAATCATATGATGGCTGCGACTACCTTAGAAAAAGAAATATATAATTCTTTAAAAGCAATAAAAGAAGTCCCAGCAGATGAAGATGAAGAAATTGAGTCCAGTCCATGAGTGTAAATATTAGATACCCAAGACCCATTAAAAAACTAAAAAAAATCCTGAATCAAAAAATCAAATACATGTTTGACAATAAAACAAGAGGTGTCAAAAAAACTCTAAAATCAATGAAGACATCATATGCAGAACACAACAAATGCAACTAGCGGAATAGTAAAAGAATGCCAGGAAAATTATAAAATCAGCTACCAGATTTTCAAAAACTACGACAAAAAACATTAAATCCAGGACAGAGTCCCTGAATCAACCGACAGCAAGAGCAAGAAGATTTGTAAAAGCCAAAGATAAATTTGTAAAATAATAAAGGAGATAGTCCGCTATAAATAGGGAGGAGGAGTTGTTAAGAAATGTGCTTTTACACACAATCTCTCATATTATGTAATATCTATAATTCTCTCGTTGTAAATTTTATGTTTTCAACAATCATCTTTATATTTTCTCCAAAAT
>NC_029793.2:126708866-126709446 GCF_000816755.2 Arachis ipaensis | reverse complement strand
ATTATTTAATTCAATTCCATTCTATTCTGCTAAAACCTCAGGTCATATCGAAATAGAGTCAAGATGGATTTTCGTGAGTTCAGATAGCGTTGACATCCTTACTAGTGCAGGATTAAGGGTGTGTTTGAGAATTACGTTGGGGAAGCGAGAAGCCCGTTTGAGTGTCTTGAACGTTCTATTTTTATGTCTGGCAACTTTATGAAACTCTGAACCAAGAATTATTTTCACCTATAAATGTACGTTCATGTGAAGCAAAAAATTCTAACTTATGGGTTTACGTTGAGAAAGGTTGATTACAGTTGAGAAACTAAATAAGAAATTCATTCCTTTTCTACCAACTCTACCTTTCATTTTCTTATATAAAAAAGGATGCAAATAACCATATAACTTCCACAATAACCCTTTGTGTATGTTCTTCGTTCCAATTTTTTTTTTCATCAAAATCTTTGAGATTTATTTCAATCACACTAAGGTAACTAAGGTAATTTTTTATTATTTTTAATACTCTCTTTCATATTTTGATTTTTATATTTTTTATTTATCTAATAAATATTTTAATATAATTTTTTTGTTCATATAA
>NC_029793.2:126699951-126708727 GCF_000816755.2 Arachis ipaensis | reverse complement strand
TGATAAATATGTTTATATTTTTTTTTAGTGTTCTAATGTTATATTTTTATTACATTTTTTTATTCATATGACAACCATTGTTGATATAAATTCTTATTTTTATTAATTTTGATGATATTTTTATTATTTTTTGTTTATATAAAAAATTTTTATCCTTTATTGTACTATATTTAGGGGTGGCAAACAGGCCTAAACCTGTTGGGCAGGCCCGCATAACCCGCCAAAAAAGGCGGGTCAGGCTGAAAAATTAGGACCGCCAAAGAACAAAAGCTTGCCTAACCCGCACTGCTTAAACTGTGGGTTTTGGCGGGGCATGGCGGGGGGCGCCTTTAAAAATTATAAATTTATTAATATGATTGTGAAATTATATATATTATTTAGTAGTTAATAGTAAAAAAAAAAAGAGCTTTGGCAGGCTTAGCCCGCCAGCCCGCAGTTAGGCAGGGTGATAAATCCCAATTTTGTGGTTTATCTTGTGTTGATTTTAGGGGATTTTATCAATTTTTCTCACATTTATTCAGTTAAATAGTATGGTTTTGTAATTCTCCCTTAATTTGTGCTTAAGTGTAAAAATATACTTTTTAGGCCTTTAATTTGCTCATTTTAATTCTCCTTTGATTCCACTAGATGCCTTGATGTGTTTGTTAGTGAATTCAGGTTGAAAAGATCCAGGAATGGATCAAAGGAGTGAAGAGAAAAGCATGCAAAGTGGAGAATTCATGGAAAATCAAGGATTTGGAATGCATACATCGACACGAACGCGTGACAGACGCGTATGCGTGGAGATGAAGTCGCATGGTGACGCGTATGCGTGAGAAGCAAAACGCCAAGCGACGCGTACGCGTGACCTATGCGTACACATCGTATCTCACACGTCACCTCATTAAAGTGAAAACGCTAGGGGCGATTTCTGAGCTTCCCAAGCCCAAATTCAACTGATTCCAAAGACTATTTCATGCAGAATGGAAGATGGGTCAAGAGGGCAACTCTTAGATTAGTCATGATGAGCCTTTAGTTAGTTTTCTAGAGAGAGAAGCTCCCTCTTCTCTCTAGAATTAGGTTAGGTTTAGGTTAAATTCTCATAGATTTAGAGTTTAATTCTTGCTTTCATCTTGTTTCCTTTATAATTTCTTGTTCCTATACTTTCATTCTCTTAGTTTGTAGTGTTAATTTTTCTTTTATGCCTCTCTTTAGTTTTATGAATGCTCATATTGAATTTGGCTTTCTTTTAATGCAATAGATGTTTCTTTTACATTCTTATGGTTAATTGCTTTGTTTATTGTTGATTGCTTGCATTGGGTAGTTGTTAGATTTTATACTTCTTGCAATTTAATATGCTTTCCTTTTATGCCTTCCAAGTGTTTGATAAATGTTTGGTTGGATGTTAGAGTAGATTTTTGAGCATTCTTGGCTTGGAAAGAGACTTTGGGCAATCTTGAGTCATTAATACCCAATTTAGATTGGTGATCTAGAGTTGTAAGTTAATATTATTTCCATTGACTATAATCTCTTGCTAATAATTCAATTAGTGAGTTGATTAGGATTTTTGGATTGAGATTAACTAGTCTTATTTGACTTTCTCTCGCGTGAAGATAACATTGTACTTTCTTCTATTGTTGGAGTTGAGTAAATAAGATAAATTCTTGTTAATCATTGTTATGATTAGTGACTAGGATAGAAGACATATATTCTCAATCTTTGCCATGAATGTTTCTCTTTATTAATTGATTTCTTTAGTTGCTTCCTTTACTTTTGTTGCCATTTATTTTCTTGCCAATTACAAATCAAACCCCCTTGTTCTTCATAGCCAATAAATGATCACTTTATTGCAATTTCTTGTGAGATGACCCGAGGTTTGAATACTTCAGTTAATTTTCATTTGGGGTTTGTACTTGTGACAACCAACATATTTAAATTTGATTTGAGGATTGACTATCGGTTTGGGCTATGCTCACAACGAAATTATTTTACTAAAATTCCTAACCGGTATAAATCTAACCATCAAATTTATGGTGCCGATGCCAGGGAATTGCAATGGTGTTATATTATTGGCTATTGTGAATATGTGAATATGTTTGTCTTTTGCTTGTTTGTTAGTTTTTGTTAGGTTTAGGACTTTGTTTATTATTTTTATTAGCTTTTATTTTTATTTGCTACTATGAATTCTCATCCCTTTGGCTATGAGTTTAGCTCAAATTATGTTGTAGGAAATGGAAACTACAATGACAACATGCATCAAGGATGGAACAATCAAGGATGGGAAGAGCCTCAAGAAATTGATCACTCTTTGTGGCAACAACCTCCGGTTTCTTATAGGTATAATTCCACTCCTAATACATATTTATCTAATAATGGATGTGGTGATCCTCATTGTGGTTGTCAACAACCACCACCATATGCCTATGAACCACCTCTTCAACCTAGTTTTGAACCACCATACTCACAAGCCCCTTTCCACCAAACGCCTCCACATGACCATAATTCTTATCCACCATACCAACCACCTTTTGAGCCATATGAACCATACATAGAACCACCACCATTCCAACACAATTACTTACAAGAACCATCTCAATATACACCACCTCTCAACTATGAACCCTTTATCCCAAACAATGAACCCTCTCTTCCACCCACACCTTCATTTGACCAATCTCTCCAACCCCTAGTACGAGAACAACAAGAACTTCTAACTCGTTGCCAAAAGCAAGGCGAAGCCGTGGCTAGCTAAATCGAAGTGATGAGCCAATTGGCATCAATGTGCTCAACTATCCAAGACACCCTTATCGCTAAATGTGGAGGATTAGTTGAAGAGCACAATGAGAATGATCAAGGAGAGGATTCCATCATTAGTTGAAGAGCACAATGAAATTGATCAAGGAGAGGATTCCATCATTAGTGATTTTTGGTACACATTGATCAATCCCCTTGATGATCTTGGTGAGCCCTCTTCCATTGGACTAGAAAGTGATGTTGAGGAGGATGTGCAACCTCCAAGTCCTTTGTTAAGTAATGAAAGATTGAAAGAGGTTGAGCAAGAAGCAAATGCCATCATTGAAGACAACTCTACACCAAGTGATATTGGAGACCTTCCAATGGATGTGAAGTTGATGTTGAAGTGGACTTTACACAACCTCTAAAATTTGATTTGATTGATGACGATGAGGAGTTGGAAGAAGTCGACAAGCAAGGAGAAGTTGAAGGAAGTTGTCAAGAGGTGGAGGAAATTAAAGAAGAGCATAAGGGAGAGGACCTTGCATTGTCAAAGTGTGGGGAGGTTCCCCCTCCTAAGTCACCATCATCCTTTACACTGTTCAAGTGGGTCAATCTCTTATCTCTAAGCTTCATTATCCCACTTGAATATGGTTTGCTTAAGACGGATGGTCAACTTAGATCTCTTTGTGGCTTTAAGAGAAAAGAGGATATAATTAGTGGTTGGAAACATCACTCTAGGTTCATGATGGTTGCGTGCTCAAGGTTTGATTGCAAGGGTTGGTGTAGAGCTAGATTGTTTGGGTCTAGGAGAATGTTAGGGTACTCTAGGGAGAATTCTATATGCTTACCATCCGGATGGAACAATGATGACCAATTAGAAGACGGGTGTGAAAATAAGATATGGGATCCCGGATCACAACATGAAGACCAACTTTGGGAGCTCATATCTTGGGAAGAATTTCACCCAAGTTTGGTGAAGACGGTTGAAAATTCTGACAACCGTTTAAGGAGCAAGTATCCTTGGAGGTTCAAGGATGAATACAAGTATAAGCCGCCATGAAAAGGAGCTTCCTAATAGTCCAACTTAAGAACTTAAACTAGAAGTGCTAGGTGGGAGACACCCCACCATGGTAACCTCTTTCCATTCTCTTGTAGATATAATCAATGAGTGATTTGAGTTGCCACTGTAGGTAGTTTCCTTCTTCAAATATTCTTGTTTTAATGCTTTGGTTATTAGTTTGTTTGAATTGCATCTTGCTTGAAGTGCAAGTTTTGTATTTGAAAACTTTTCAAAAACTAAAAGATTTGTTGTTAATTTTCATTTTTGTTGGTTTGAGTTCTAGACAGTGTTAGGAGAATTGTAAGCTCTATTTTGGTGTTTCTGAAAAAAAAAAAGAGTATGGGCGGTCACGCGTACGGGTGACCGACGCGTACGCGTCGATGCATCAACGCAACCCCCATACATTTTTCCGAGAGTTATGCGAAACTGGCGTCAGAACTGTGCGTTTAGCACA
Source organism: Arachis ipaensis (assembly GCF_000816755.2). Taxonomy (NCBI): domain Eukaryota; kingdom Viridiplantae; phylum Streptophyta; class Magnoliopsida; order Fabales; family Fabaceae; genus Arachis; species Arachis ipaensis. The sequence goes on along the minus strand of NC_029793.2, from coordinate 126,704,498 downwards.
ATTTCGCCCCACGCGTACGCGTACTTCACACATACACGTCACCATGCACTCCCCCCTTTCATGCATTTGCGTCGACGACGCATACGCGTCGATGCTTGTTTGGTTCCACCCACGCTTACGCGTGAGTGACGCTTCCGCATATATTCGCTCCTTGTCCACCCACCAGCACGCATCAGCGATGCGTACGCGTGGATTTGAAGATACCAATACCCCAGACGCGTGAGCCCTAGCCATTTCGCATCGATCACCTTCCACCCCAACGTCTCTTTCTCTTATTCTCCCTCCAAATCCACCATTACCACCTCATCAAGCTTCTGCTTCTCACCACCACCGGTCATCCGCCCAGCGACCTGTCCGCCGCCGACCACCTTCTCTCATCCTTCTTTCTCCTTTTTCTCCCCTTTCCTTCCCTCTCGCCTGTTTCACACCCCTGTCACCGTACGAACACCACTGCAGTCTCCCATTGCCGCCGCTGGACCACAATCCACCCACACTAACTCCTTCCTTCTCTCTCAGCTGTTTCCTTTCCCGTCACCTCGCCAAAGCAGAAGCTGGTGCTTCTCTGCTCTGCACCGTCACCCTGCTCTCTGAATTATGTGCTCTCCTCCGCCACCACTAGACCACTGTGGCAGCACCGCTTCTACACCAATAGCCGCCGTCTCTGGGTCAGCACTGTTCTTATTTTCCTTCCTCTTCCATTTCCGCTTTTGCTTCTCCCAGGTTCCCCTGTCTCCCCTTTCTGCATTTCTTTTCTTATTTTATTATTTTGTTTAAGTAATTTAGTTAGTAATGTTTAATTTCTGTTTAGTTTAGTTAGATTAGAATGCATGTGGTTAGAGAATCTGGCGTGGATAGTGGATTTAGCTTTGTTCTGATTAATAATGTTGTCTGAAAAGTTGCTGTTTCATCCTTGTTTCTGGTTGTTGTGTTTTTGTTTGTGGCTGTTTGGAGTGAACTAGCTGCTAAATATTGCTGATGGTTGCTTATGCCGTGTTGATTTTTGCTAAATGTATGAATTTAAGTTATTATTGCTGCTGAGTTCTTGTTTCCATCTGGCCTTCATTATTTGATTCAGCTGGGTGTAATGGGTTGAATTCTTATTGCTTGCTTAAATTCAAAGAAGAGAATGCTGCCTGAATCTATTCCTCTTGTTTATTGTGTTGTCTTGGTGTTGTGGTTTAGGCCATTACTTTGTTTCATTGTTCAAAGAAAGAATGCTGCTATGCTGAATTGAGTTGTTTTATTTTGCTTAATGATGCCTGATTCATATGATTTTCTTGTTCTTCATGCTGATTGACACATATTGGATTCATATGAGTTGTTTTGCTTTTGTTCATTTATCCGGAAACATCCAATTTACCGCTGGAATGCTGCCAAAATTTTTGGAAAATTGCCCTATTGTTAACTTACAACTTATGAAGTGAACTTGGTACTCTTTGATTTGAGACTCATTTTGGCTTATACCAAATTCAATTCATAAGTTGATTGGTCAACATTTCAGCATCTCTTTGGTTCCCTTTCATGTGTATTGGTGATTGACAGAATCAAGGAACTACTTGACGGATTTCTGTGTCAAATAGAACCTTGATTAGCTATGTCAATACGAACCTTCTTTCTGTTTTCAACATTTCGGGTTTAAATCAAAATTTTTACAACTTCTTGGTTCAAGTTCAATTTTCACCCTATTTAATCAATGAAGCTATTACTATAATTTACCATTTTATTTAAACCTGTTTCCTTCTGATTGAGGTTCATACATTTGTAATAATTGGTGCTTTCCACTGGTGTAAACCTTTTAAATTGAAATTGTTTTCAACCTTCTTTTGGTTACTCCAAGTGCATGTTTCACCTCTTTTATGCCAATCTTTACAAATTTAGTGACCAACCACATTAATGATGACTTGCATTCCTCTTTTATGCTTTTATGCATTTCATATTTCAACATCAATGACTTGCATCATTCTCATGAATGTGAGTATGCTTGTGTCCTATACTTTTTGAATCTCTCTTGGTTTAGTTAATAACTGTCATGCCACTAATCTTTAACCTGGTTTTCTGACGTTTGACTTGATTGACCTTCTGACTTTTCTTTTCATTTTCAAACTAACTCTTTTAGTTTCTTTTTGGGGCATGATAATTATTGTTGCTTAACAAACAAGCACCTTTACTATTATTGCATGAATTCTTGGTTTGTGTTCTGATTGATGTTTGAATTCTGCTTTCTTACATTCTAAGAGTTCATTTCTTTAACTCACTTTATGAATGTGTCTCAATATCCTTCTGTTTCCTGTTTTCTGTCTATTGCTTATATCCTTATTTTTTTCACTCTTCTGCTTTGCTTAATATTCTGTTTCCTGTGATTTCTATTTTTTTAGGATGTCTGACAGTGGCAAAGGAAAAGCAAAGGCCACCTCCAGGAAAAAGAAGAGATCTCAGTCTTCCACTGATTCTGTGACCTCCGATTATACTCAGATGCACCTCTCTGACAAGGATAAGGTAGATCAGCTTCTGCCTCCTGCCGACTCAGAGAGGTTTGCTAATCTATAATGTGAGCTCCACTTTTCGCTCTTTCAGCAACAGAAGCTCAACTTGGAGAAGAAGCTAGCTATCCCCTACGATTTGAGGTGGTTTATTGAGCCTCAAATTGAGGAGAGGGACTGGTCTTTCTTGGATAGGGAGCTAGCCAAAGTGAACAAGTCCTGGGTCCGTGAGTTTTACCGCAACTTCTTCAGAGCGACCCTTGACACGGTTCACTTGAGAGGCAGACAGATTATGGTGACAGAGGCTGATATTGAGGAAGCACTCCATTGTCAACCCAAGGTCAGTGACAAGGACGCTTTTCAAAGGGCTGAGGCAGAGATACATAGCCTGACCTTTGACTATGATGCACTGAGGAGTGTGGTTGCCCAACCGGACGCCCCTTGGGAGATGGATGCCAACAATCTAAAACCCAAGGGGATGAGATTTGACTATTTGACGAAGGAGGCTAAGGTATGGCAGCCGATTCTTGCTCACTACGTCATGCCTAGTACTCACTTCACTGAGATCCCGGTTGACATGCTAGTCCTGATTGGGTGCATTATTAAGGTGAAGGAGCTGTACTTTTCCTGGCTTATCAGAAGGTTTATGTGGCAAGCCCATATCAGAAGCACACTCCCTTTTCCTAGTCTGGTCACAAAGATGGCTCACTGGGATGGAGTACCATGGCTTTCAGATGATGAGTCGCCACCCACAATCTACGGAAAGGAGAAGGTTATTCCGTGGGGGACTTGGGTGAGTGACAGACCACCAGCCCCGCGTAGAGCTCGAGCTTCTACAACAGCGACACCTGGGCCATCCTCTCTTTCAGCTGCAGCCGGACCATCCACAGCACCAGCTACATCTACCAGGCCAGCATCACCACCATCAGCACCCAGCCGACTTACCGACTCGTCTAGCACCTCATAGAGCGCATGGATCGGAGTAAGCGTCGCCACAAGCAACGTTATGAGCGCTTGAGTCGGATGCTCACATCACTAGGCGCCAAGATGCCCTCTGATTCCGACACTCCTTCCGACCAGTCTAAGGCGGAGGAGGAGGCTCAGCAGGCAGAGGCACCTACACAAACTCAGGCTTCCATAGAGACACTGCAAACTCCTGTGGAGCCACAGCCACAGCCACAGCCTCAGCCAAATGCAGACATTGACCCTCTCACCCAGTCTTAGTCGTAGCATCAAGGACGATGCTTTCATCTAAGTGTGGGGAGTTCGCCGTCGTCGACGGGATTCCTATTTTGGTGACCATTTCAGATATTCTTTCCTTATTTTGTCTTCTTTTTAGTATTTGCACTTTATTCTATTGCATTTTTGGATTATTGTATATATTAGTTATTTTGGATACTTTTTAGCTTGTTGCATTTTGCACTTTAGTTTGGATGTATTTTTAGATTTTTAGTTTGATTGGCATTTTAGTTGATAGTATATATATAGTTATTTTAGTCTATTAGTTGATAGTATATATAGTGTGATTGGAATTCTAGGACCATCTCACTAGGCAGGGCGGGCTTCCCCACTTGCCACCCTTAACTATATTTATATTGTGTATAATTTTTTTTTATTTTTTTATTTAATTTTATTCATATAAATCTTATTTATTTATTATAATTTTTTTATTCATGTGATATATATTGTTGGTTGTAATTATTATATATTATGTTTGTATGAATTTTTTTTTTATTGTACTTCTTACTATACTTTTTTTGTTTTTATTATATACTAATTATAAGTAACAAAAGAGTCATGAATGATAAAAATTTATAGCCCAAAATGATACTAAATTAAAGAGTACTAACGGTACTAAAAAATATAGAATATTTTCTTTTTGTTTGATATTATAAAATGTATAGTACTCTTTTTTATATTTTTATTTTTTATTGTATTTATTTTATTTATATGATAAATATTTTTTATATATTTTTTTAGTGTTTTAATTTTTCATGTATATTATTATTTCTTATTGTTTTTTAGTTTATCTAAATTTTTTTATTATATGAAATTTTTTTATGATAT
>NC_029793.2:126690694-126699926 GCF_000816755.2 Arachis ipaensis | reverse complement strand
TATAAACTTACTTTTCTTCAAAATTAAGTTTATAAAATCAATTTTATACAAACTCTCATTTACAAACTGAAATCCAAATACACACTAAATTAGTTGTAAGTAGGATTAAGTTAGGTAACGGTTAGTTAATCTCCGGTCTAACAAGTTGTATGTAAGATAATTACTTGTAAGAACTTGAGATTAAGCATAATCAAAATTTTATTTTTGCATCTCTCTCAAGATCACTTTGCTCCTTCACAGTGTCCACCATCGTCCCTAGTCCAAATTTTATTTCATCATTGCCTGAATTTGTCACTACCCTAAAATCATTGAATGTCACAAATTCCTATTCAAAAGTCATGATTGGAATTCTCGCATCCAATAGGTTTATTTTTTCAATTTTTTTAGAAAAAGAAAAGACCAAGACTTTTTGTTTTGGACTCAGACGATGACTTAAAACTTGAAATTGAAGATGGCGGGCCCAATATTAGAAATTGCCACTAAAATTCTGAAATCGTACCTGTTGTATTCGTACATGTTTGTTACTTTTTATTTTTCCCTTTTTTTTTTTTGTCTTCCAGTGTTATTGATTGTGGGTCTAGTACTCTAGTTGAAATGACAAATCGAAAGTGCAATACAGATTCAATGGATGGACATACATAGCGCGACTCTTAAACATGTAAGAACAAATTAATTTGTTGAAAGTTAAATTGCTTAATTTATTAGTTCACTTATTCCTTTAAATAAATATTTAGAATTTGAATTTTTTTTATATTAAATAATTTATTAGCCAATAATAAATAATTAAATATAATTTAGATCTACAACAAATTAGTCATTAACTTGTAAGATTAAAAGATACTGTAAGCAACTAAAAATATAATAAATAATCATTTCTAACGATGAAAGATTCGATTATTGACAAAATTAATCATAAAAATTTAAAATTAACGTTATACTTATATAAGATAAGTTTTGTTTAACAAAAATTACCAATTGTTAAATTTTTTTTAAAATTCTGTAAATACCCTCTCCTTTACTCTTCCTTTCCCATTTTCCTTCCATGACCACCACCACAAAATTTATCATCTCACTAAATCTACTTCTCTACTTAGGGATGGCAACACCACCCGAACCCGCGGTACCCACTCCGCACTGGGGCGGGTTTTGAGTGAGGCGGATTTTTAGGAGGGGCGGGGCGGGATCGGGTTTAGGTAATACCCGCCCCTACCTGCCCTGACATATATATAATATATGTAAAATAATTAGTAAATAATTAATAATATTGTATCATATTTAAATTTTTACTTTAATTTATGTTATATATGTGATGATGGTTATATAAATTTTGAAATTTTATTTTATTTATTGGATTTTAATAATTATAGGAGCAGGTAGGGGCGGGGTGGATACCTGCAAGGGCGAGTTAGGGTTCAACATTTTACTACCCGCGGGTAGAAGTGGGGCGGGTTCTATGCAGGTTGTTGTACGGCGGGGCGGAGTCGGGTAGAGCAAAAACCCGCCCCTACCCGCCCCGTTGCCACCCCTATCTCTAATCCCACCTCTTCCTGCATCAGAAACGCGTCAAAAAATCAAGAGACTCAAAAAAACAAAAAGAGAAAATCCTAGCCCTCTCTAAAAGCAGAGAAACCTATATTCCATCGAAAAATTCGTTCAAAAATCAGCAACAATGGACATAAACGTGGACCACTACCATGTACTGGAACTTCCATCGAGTGAAGAAGGTCCTAAACTCACCGAAAAGGACATCACAAAAGCTATTTAAGAATATTTGGCTCGATTATATGTTGGAAAAATTGAGGTTCAAAACAAGAACCTGTCTACCTGTGGAAGCACCAAAAATAATTTTTTTCACAATCTGTGCGGTTAAATAGGCAATACCAAAGATACTCCAAATAGCAAATATAATGGCAGAAATTAAATAATCAGATACCAAAATTTTAATGTGGAAAAACCCCCCCAAAAGAGGGACAAAAAATCCACGGGACCTAATCTAGTAAAATCTTTCACTATCAGAATAATGGGTACACAAACAGTCTTCTTAGTGACACTAGGATATCTCAACAATCAACAAAATACATCATCAAAACTGATGGAATCAACATAAACCCTCCACAAAGTAGGTATCTCAAATCAGACAAAAGAGAAGGCAATAAAACTAGCAAGTTATATCCTAATGTTCATCTCTACACCAAGAATAACATACTAAAATTTCATGAGAAATGGAGCGAGTTTACCGGTTTAATCGGATAAAAAATGGCATGCCCTTTTCTCCCAAATTTCTTTTTTCTCCTTCGACGTCGAACACTCTTCTCACTCTCTGTTTTCTTTTGTTTTCAAAAGTGAGGGCTTTTTCAAAAAACTCTCTCTCCTTTCTTACCGTGGCTTATTAGCCACTTTTCTTTTATTTATTTATTTTTTTGTTTTTAATTTGTGGACCCCACTTATTTGGGGACCCACCAACAAATCTCTCTCTCACCAACTCAAGTGAGGATAGGCTGCTCCACCAAATCTGCCTTCTCTTTGCAGGAATCAAACTTCACTGGAGGTAAACTCTTAGGCATCATATCTAAACCATTATCATCAGTATGGATCTTCTCAAGTGCATATGACTTCATCTCAAGCGCTTGACGTATCCAATGATACCTTACCTCTATGTGCTTCGATCTAGAATGAAACGTAGGATTCTTGCTGAGATAGATAGCACTATGACTGTCACATAATAACACAAAATTTTCTTGATTGATGCCTAACTTTTATAGAAATTTCTTCATCCACAAGAGTTCTTTAGAAGCTTTAACAACAGCAATGTATTCTGTCTCTGTAGTAGACAAAGCAACATATTTCTAAAGTCGAGATTGCCACAACACAGCCCCCCTTGCAAAAGTCATCATATAACCAGAAGTAGACTTCCTTGAATCAAGATCCCAGCCATATCTACATTTGTGTAACCATCCAACACAGGTTGGCCACTTCCAAAGAATAAACAAACTCTGAAAGTGCTATTAAGATATCTGAGAATCCACTTCACTGCTTGCCAGTGTTTCTTGCCAGGATTAGAGAGAAATCGACTAACAACTCCAACGGTATGAGCAATATCCGGCCTGGTGCAAATCATAGCATACATCAAACTGTCAACTGCAGATGCATATGGAATCTTCTTCATTTCTGCTTTCTCTTTCTCACTTGTAGGACATTGTCGCGAACTTAGCTTGAAATGACTAACAAGTGGAGTACTAACAAGTTTGGAATTACTCATGCTAAACCTCTCTAGAACCTTCTCAATATACTTCTGTTGTGACAACCACCGTTTTTCATTCTTCCTATCACGAGTGATACTCATGCCAAGGATTTTCTTTGCAGGACCCAAATCCTTCATAGCAAAGGATCTGTTCAAGTCTTTCTTAAGACTTTCAATCTTCTTAGTGTCATGACCAACAATCAATATGTCATCAACATAAAGCAAGAGAATTATAAAATCACCATCAGAGAATTTCTCAACATACACACAATGGTCAGAACAAGTCTTACTATACCCATGACCTTCCATGAAGGAATCAAACTTTATGTACCACTGCCTTGGCACTTACTTCAATCTATATAAGCTCTTCTTCAACTTGCATACAAGATGCTCCTTTTCTTTAACCTCGAAACCCTCTAGTTACTCCATATAAATTTTTTTTATCTATGTCACCATGCATGAAGGAATGCAGTCTTCACATCAAGCTGCTCAACCTCTAAATTCAAGCTAGTCGCCAATCTAAACACAACTCGAATAGAGGACATCTTCACAATTGGAGAAAAAAATATCCTCAAAATCAATAGCTTTCTTTTGCTCAAAGCCTTTCATAACCAATCGAGCTTTGTACCTTGATCGTGAGATATTTTCATCCGCTTTCAATTTGAACACCCATTTATTCTTGAATGATCTCTTACCCTTCGACAACTTTACCAATTCAAACGTATGATTCTCATGCAAGGATTTCATTTCTTCTTGCATGGCCTTCAACCAATCTTCCTTATGCTCATCACACATATTTTCCTGGTATCTCTCTGGCTCCCCAGTCTCAGTGTTCATCACATACTCATAAGGAGAGTATTTCTGAAAAGAATGATGCTCTCTAGTAGATCTTCTCAATTCAGGCTCAACTGGTGGTTCAGGTAAAACTTCAACATCTGGTGGAACTTCTGTATCTGGCACCTCAAGTTGAGGTGTAGGTTCATCATGCAAATCGTCACCAAAATTATCAACTTGTACATCTCTTCCATCAATAGGAGGTATAGTAAAAGGACCAGGTTCATCATTAGCAAAATGTCTAACAATTATTGTTGGCTTATCTGTCTTCTCAAGGTCTTTAATAATTTGGTTTTCAAGAAAAATCACATCTCGCCTTCTAATTATCTTCTTGCTCATCAGATCCCGTAATCTGTAACCAAGTCTTCATGACCATAACCTATGAAGATACACTGCTTTGACTTTCTATCAAGTTTGGACCTTTCATCTCTTGGAATGTGAACAAAAGCCTTGCATCCAAACACTTGCAAGTGACTATAGGAGATATCTTTCTCTCTTTAAACTTTTTTGGAACATCACCATTTAATGGAACTGAAGGAAAAAGGTTGATCAGATCTACTGCAGTCCTCATCACTTCACCCCAAAAGGATTTAGACAACTTTGCATGAGAGAGTATACACCTGACTCTATCATTGATAGTGTGATTCATTCTCTCTGCAACTCCATTATGTTGAGAAGTCTTAGGAACTGTCTTCTCAAGTTTGATCCCATGTCCTTTACAATAATCTTCAAGTAGACCCCTGTATTCACCACCATTACCTGTTTGAACACATTTTAATTTTCTACCTGTTTCTCTTTCAACACTTGCATGAAAGTGTTTGAAGATACCGAGCATCTGGTCTGTAGATTTCAAAACAAAAGCCCCCACTTTTCGAGAATAATAGTCAATAAAAGTAACAAAGTATGATGCACCACCAAGTGTCTTAGCATCTATAGTACAAATATCAGTGTGAACTAAATCTAGAATATTTGATCTCCTATGAGGTCCAGAACTATAAAATGATACTCTAGCATGCTTTTCAACAAACCAATGAGTACAAGTATTTAAAGTTGTGCCTTTCACGGAAAGTGAGTGCTTCTTAAGACGCTTAGTCCTTTCTCGCTCAAGTGACCAAGACGTATATGCCACAAATCAGAAGAGGAATCATCAGCTACATTCACCTCTTCTTTGCACAACTTTGCTTGCAACCGGTAGAGAGTAGTGAGCTATTGTCTTCTTTAGCAAAAATGAGAGCCCCTCTGGTAATCTTGCATTTTTCACTACCAAAGGAAGTGCAATACCCCTATTGATCCACTTCACTGAAATAAGATTGAACCGCATATCTGGTGCATGCCTAACATTCTTCAACTGTAACTTGCATCCCATGTTGGTTTCAAGCCACATATCACCCATACCAATGATATCACACACTCTTTTATCTCCCAGTTTAATCTTGCCAAAATTTCTAGCAGTATAGGAAGTGAAAAATTGTGGAATCATCACTGATAAGATTCACATAATTTTTATTATATGTGATAAGAACATCTTCATAAATAATAGCAGCAGTTTCTTTATCACTATCTTTACCTTTGTCTTCATTTTTTTTCCTTGATTGTTCTCTTTTCAAGAACCTACAATACCTCTTGATATGCCCCGACTTGCCACAATGGTGACAAATGAACTCTTTTCTTGGCTTGTACTTTTCTTTGACTTGTTTCGACTCTCTGATTTGTCTGAACTGTGAGGTTTTCTACTTTGACTTCTCCCCCGTGACTCTGAAACAAGTGCTTCTGACTGGGAGGAGGCATTAGTCAAACCTCACTCTCTTCTTCTGGCTTCTTCATTCAACATGCTCTCTTTAACCATTACTAACATCAACTTTTCTTTTGGAGATGAGTTAGTCAGTGTCACAATCAGAACTTTCCAACTGTCAGGCAAAGAGCTCAACAACAACAAGGCTTGCAATTCATCATCATTCAAAGTGATTTCATTCTTTGTCAGTTGGTTCATCGTCTCCTGAAAAATGCTCAAGTGCTCCGGCATTGATTTACCTTCAATATACTACATATTGACAAGTTTCTTAATCAAGAATGCTTCATTTTGCAAATTCTTTCTCTCGTATAACTCTTTCAATTTCTTCTACATCTTTTCGGCATTTGTTTCGGTGTCAACATGTGGATACACGCTAAGATCAAGCCATTGCCTAATCAATGCAAATGTGTTCCGATTCAGCTTCTTCCGTTCATCATCGAATTTAGTACCTTTGGATTTATCCTCCTCTATAGGATTATACAAGTCCTTGCTATACAACATATCTTTCATGAGGGTCTTCCAAATTGAATAATTTTGGGAATTCAATTTGACCATATTTGGCACATGAGTATTTTTCTCTATTTAATCAGCACAGAGATAAACAACCAATACTCTAGATACCACTTTGTTGAAAAAATTGAGGTTCAAAACCAGACCTGCCTAATAGCTTAAGCATAAAAAATAATTCTCCCACCACTTGTGCGATTAAATAGGCAATACTAAAGATACTACAAGCAGCAAATATAATGGCAGAAATTAAATAAACAGGCACCAGAATTTTAACATGAGAAAATCCCAAAAGAGGGACAAAAATCTCACAGGTCCTAATCCAGTAAAATCTTCCACTATCAGAATAATGGGTACACAAACAAACTTTCTAGTGATACTAGGGCATCTCAACAATCAACAAAATACACTATCAAAACTGATAGAATCAACATAAATACTCCACAAAGTGGGTATCTCAAATCAGACAAAAGAGAAGGCAATACAACTAGCAAGTTATATCCTAATGTTCATCTTTACACCAGGAATAACATACTAAAATTTCATGAGAAGTGGAGCGAGTTTATCTTTACACCTACACCCTTGCTGCCAACCACATGACAGCTGGGAAAGGAAGCTTCCTGGGAGGAGACATTTCTTGTGGGGTCTGTCCTACTGACAGGGTATATATGGGGAGGGTCCTACCTCTCCCCCAAGGTACGTACGTCACTACCACCCTTACTCTCATAGCTGCCTACGTACTTCCTGACTTGGGCGTCGAAGTGTCATTACAGGTGGCTTCCCCTATACTTCACGAAGAGCCTGGGAGATCGTCTACCACACGGCTTGCGCAAAGGCCCTGATCCAAGTTGGTTCTCACCTCCTCACCTGGAGTACCTCTCCAACCCGTCCGGAATCCCGAGTGTCTGGACATTGGCGCCGTCTGTGGGGACTGGGCTGAATGGACTTTCTGATGGGCCTTGTGGAGGTGGACGATGGAGCCGAACCACGCGGAGGAGAAATGGCACCCCGAGGCGGTAGGAGGGCCCCCATGGCCTCCTCCCGCGAGCGTACCAGATCCCCCACGGCGATCTGAGCCACCCTCGCGCTCTCAAGAGAGGCGTCCCTTTGGAGGGACAGGTAGGCAGTGAAATTGCCAGAATAATGCAGGAGCTGTGCCACAGGGTGCAAAACCTGGAACGCTGGCCAGTCGGGAGCGCTACAGACCAGCTGATGGATAAGATCACTCCCCGTCTCCCCAGAGGAGAGGGAGTAGTCCCCATAGAAGTCGTTCGGAAAGTCCCCGAAGAAGTCGTTCCAGATGCACCCCAAACCGCCGACCAGAGTCGCAAAGCCAAGGAAAAAGCAGAGAGGCACCGAGAAGACGGCGAGACCCCATGATATACACCCGACCTCCGACGGGACAATCCAAGGATAACCGAGAAGACAGTAGAGAAAGACCGAGGAGAACGAGACGTCCCATAATCATGGGGGCAACACCATTCCATCACTCTATCCTCGAGGTCCGGCTACCGAAGCACTTCGATAAGCCAACGGATATGAGGTATGATGGGACCCAAGACCCGCAAGAGCATCTGACAGCCTTCGAGGCCAGGATGAATCTGGAAGGGGCGAGCGACGAAGTGAGATGTCGTGTCTTCCCCATCACCTTAGCAGGCGCGACAATACGTTGGTTCAATGCCCTCCCCCAAGGCTCGGTGACGACCTTCGGGGACATCACCCGTGCCTTCCTAGCTCAGTTCACCACACGTATCGCTAAAACGAAGCACCCGGTTAACTTGCTCGGGGTAACACAAAGGACCGGCGAACCGACCAGGAAATACCTAGATAGGTTCAATGACGAGTGCTTAGAGATCGACGGCCTAACTGACTCGGTGGCCAGCTTGTGCTTGACAAACGGGTTGCTGAACGAGGATTTCAGGAAATACCTTACCACTAAGCCCGTGTGGACAATGCAAGAGATTCAAAACGTGGCCAGGGAGTATATCAATGATGAAGAAGTTAGCTAGGTTGTGGCAGCCAACAAGCGGCAGCCCGCCTACAAGCAAGCTCGATAGCCTGGTAGCAGGGAAAGGCCAAAGGAGCACCCCAAGGACGGAGCTCCAGCTAAGACCTTCAAGTCGTTCCCCCGAGTAAGGAAGTTTACTAACTACACCCCTGGTAGCACAAATTGCGAATCACACTTTTCACAACGCGTACCACTGACCAGCAAGTGCACTGGGTCGTCCAAGTAATACCTGCCACAAGCACATGGTTAGGGACAGCTTGGTTTAGCCGCTTAGACCAGGATTTTATTCCTTTAGGCCCTCCTATCCACTGATGCTCAAAACCTTGGGATCCTTTTTATTTGCCCTTGCCTTTTGGTTTTAAGAGCTTTTGGCTTTTTCTGCTTGCTTTTTTTTTTTTTTTGCAAGCTTTATTCTTTGCTGCTTTTTCTTGCTTCAAGAATCATTTTTATGATTTTTCAGATTATCAATAACATGTCTCATGTTCATCATTCTTTCAAGAGCCAACATATTTAACAGTCTTAAACAACAAATTCAAAAGACATATGCACTGTTCAAGCATTCATTCAGAAGACAGAAAGCATTGCCACCACATGTAACTAATTAGAATTTCTCTTTATTAAAAACTCGTAATTTTATTGCCTCTTATTCAAAAGATCTACTATTTTATTCATGTTTAATGATGATGAAAAAAATAGACTATAACTTAATTGGAGATAAAATCGAAATAGATACTAATTACTACTATATGACTCCTAAGGTAAAACTACAATAAGAACAATTATCACAGAGTTAAGGCTAAGATTAGAACTCAACAACCTTGAGGTTTGGAAGTGGATGTTCCTCTAGTCT
>NC_029793.2:126688721-126690163 GCF_000816755.2 Arachis ipaensis | reverse complement strand
GGCCCTCCTATCCACTGATTCTCAAAGCCTTGGGATCCTTTTTATTACCCTTGTCTTTTGGTTTTAAGGGCTTTGGCTTTTTGCTCTTGCCTTTTGGTTTTAAGAGCTTTTGGCTTTTTCTGCTTGCTTTTTTTTTTTTTTTCTGCAAGCTTTGTTCTTTGCTGCTTTTTCTTGCTTCAAGAATCATTTTTATGATTTTTCAGATTCTCAATAACATGTCTCATGTTCATCATTCTTTCAAGAGCCAACATATTTAACAGTCTTAAACAACAAATTCAAAAGATATATGCACTGTTCAAGCATTCATTTAGAAGACAGAAAGCATTGCCACCACATTTAACTAATTAGAATTTCTCTTATTAAAACTCGAAATTTTATTGCTTCTTATTCAAAAGATCTACTACTTTATTCATGTTTGCTGATGATGAGAAAAATAAACTATAGCTTAATTGGAGATAAAATGAAAATAGATACTAATTACTACTATATGACTCCTAAGGTAAAATTAAAATAAGAACAGTTATCACAGAGTTAAGGCTAAGATTAGAACTCAACAACCTTGAGGTGATTGGTCCTTCAAGAGAGAATTTCTGGCGCTTCAGTTACTTTAAATCACGCCCTTGCTCCTCTTGGAGTGGGTTGTTTTCCTTTAGAGGCCATGATCTTAGTGATCACGGATAAGCACACCAAACTTAGAGCTTTGCTTGTCCTCAAGCAAAAGAAAAAGAAGGAGATGGGTAGAAGGAGAGCTCCTCCTCACCATCCTGGCGTTTGAACGCCCAAACACTGTCTGTTTTGGGCGTTTAACGCCCAAATGCTGCTCTCCTAGGCGTTCAACGCCCAGTTGTTGCCCTTTTCTGGCGTTGAACGCCAGATAGCTATCCTTACTGGCGTTCAGCGCCCACTGGATGCCCATTTTGGGCGCTGCCTTATGTCCATGATGGATATATGGATATAACTTGGACTGATTTATCTTTTTATTTATTTTATTTTATAAGAAGTGAATACTTGAATAAAATAAAATAACTAAAAAGAATTTGAATTTTGAAATAAATTTTTTTTTTAAAAAAATAGAAATAATTAGTTGAATAAAAACGAAATTTTGGAAAAAGGGGGAGGATATTTTCGAAAATTAGAGAGAGAGTGTGTTAGTTAGGTAGTTTTGAAAAAGTTAAGAAACAAACAAAAAGTTAGTTAGTTAGTTAAAACAAATTTTGAAAAGATAAGAAGTTAGGAAGTTAGAAAAGATATTTTTGAAAAGATATTTTTGAATTTAGTGAGGAGAGAGAAAAACAATAAGATAGTACAAGATTTAAAATTTTTTAGATCTAATGCTCCTGTTTTCTAAGCAACAAAATAAAAGGGTCGTCCAAGTAATACCTTACGTGAGTAAGGGTCGAATCCCACGGAGATTGTTGGTTTGAAGCAATCTATGGTTATCT
>NC_029793.2:126668241-126686385 GCF_000816755.2 Arachis ipaensis | reverse complement strand
GTTGAACGCCAGTTTACGTCGTCAATTCTTGTGCAAAGTATGGACTATTATATATTTATGGAAAGCCCTGGATGTCTACTTTCCAACGCAATTGGAAGCATGCCATTTCGAGTTCTGTAGCTCCAGAAAATCCATTTTGAGTGCAGGGAGGTCAGAATCCAACAGCATCAGCAGTCCTTTTTCAGCCTGAATCAGATTTTTGCTCAGCTCCTTCAATTTCAGCCAGAAAGATACCTGAAATTACAGAAAAACACACAACTCATAGTAAAGTCCAGAAACATGAATTTTTCCTAAAAACTACTGGAAATAAACTAAAAACTAACTAAAACATACTCAAAACTATATGAAATTATCCCCAAAAAGCGTATAAAATATCCGCTCATCAACCCCCTGACAGCCCCGATTATGAAAGTCTATCAGCAAATTGCCGACAAAGGCATCTTGTCGAAGCCCCGACAACTCAAGGACAGAACAGGAGGGAACAAAAACCTCTATTGTGACTACCATAAGGGGTACGGCCACACGACCCAAGATTGTTTTGACCTGAAAGATGCTCTAGAGCAGACGATCCAGGAAGGCAAACTGGCAGAGTTCTCTCACCTCATAAGGGAACCTAGGAGACAAGATCGTGATCGAACTGGCAACGACAAGGGCCGCACTGTGAGGCAGCGACAAGAGCCCAAGGAGGATGGAGAGCGTGGCCTCACTATCGTGAATGTCGGGGTCGGTAGAGACGTGGCTCCAAGGTCCAAGTCGGCAAGCAGAAAAGACGCCAAAGTATTAGCCGTGTCATCGTCCAGTTCCAAGCTTCCCTCTAGGAGGATACCGTCAATATCATTCGGCCCCGAGGACCAATGGTTTGACGAGCTACCGGAGAACCCTCCCAGGGTGACCACAGTTAGAGTCAGAACCGGCTTAGTAAAGAAAATCCTAGTAGATACTGGAGCGGATTCGAACATCATGTTTCGCAATATGTTTGATACTTTAGGCCTCTAAAACACCGATCTGAAGACCCACCAGCACGGTATGGTCGGCTTAGGGGATAACTTCATCAAACCTAATGGGATAGTCTCCTTGCCAGTATCCATAGGAGGGGGTCGAGGGAAGAGGTCGGTAATGGCGGAGTTCGTGGTCTTAAGAGACTCCACGGCCTATAACCTCATCTTGGGAAGAAAAACTATCAATGAATTTGGAGCAGTGATTTCTACAAAGCTATTAATGATGAAGTTTGTCACTGATGATGGGTCGTGGGATCCATCAAGGGAGATTTGGAAACGGTGGTCGCTTGCGACAATGCCAGTCTCTCCCTAAGGAAGAAGTCCAAAGAAGCATCCGGGGTCTTCCTAGCTGACCTAGACGCGCGAGTCGATGACAAACCGAAGCCGGAACCCAAGGGAGACCTCAAAATTTTCAGGGTCAGCGACTCAGAAGGAAAGTTTGTCTTCGTGAACAAAAACCTCCCACACGATTTGAAGGGACCGTTAGTGGAGATGATCCGGGCAAACGACGACCTGTTTGCCTGGACACTATCCGACATGCCAAGGATTAACCCCCAGACCATGTCACACCACCTAGCGGTAAAGACGGAAGCTAAGCCAGTGGCATAAAGGAGGAGGAAAATGTTCAAAGAGAGAGCTGAAGAGGTGGCCAAACAAACGGCCGGCCTACTAGAAGCAGGTTTCATCCAGGAACTGGACTACTCGACTTGGATGTCGAACGTGGTCCTAGTTAAGAAGCCCAATAGGAAATGGAGAATGTGCGTGGATTATTTTGACCTCAACAAAGCGTGCCCCAAGGATTCGTTCCCTCTTCCCAATATTGATGCTCTTGTCGACGTGGCAACGGGATACCAGTATCTGTGTTTTATGGACGTATACTCAGGCTATAACTAGATACCGATGCACTGGCCCGATAAAGAGAAGACGGCATTCATAATGCCAGGGGGAACGTACTACTACAAGGTGATGCCATTTGGGTTGAAGAACGCAAGCGCTACATACCAAAGGCTAATGAACAAGATATTTAAGGATCTTATCAGCAAGACGGTGGAAGTCTATGTAGACGACATTCTAGTAAAGACCACCAAGGCTGAAGACCTCATTAGTGATCTGGACGCTGTGTTCGCATCTCTTCGGCGGCACGGCATGAGGCTCAACCCGCTCAAGTGCGCCTTCGCCGTGGAAGCCGGGAAGTTCTTAGGCATCATGATAACCCAGAAAGGGGTGGAGGCCAACCCCGAGAAATGCGAAGCGATCTTACAAATGAAGAGTCCGGGATGCGTGAAAGACGTCCAGAGATTGGTGGGAAGGCTCACCGCACTATCTCGTTTCCTCGGGGGCTCGGCTGCCAAGGCTCTGCCATTCTTCAACTTAATGAAAAAGGGGATAGCGTTCGAATGGACCCCGGCATGCGAAGAAGCCTTCAAGCACTTCAAAGAGATAATTTCGGCACCGCCTGTCCTCAGAAAACCTAAGAATGGAGAGGCGTTGTACCTATACTTGGCAATAACTAACGAGGCTTTGCCGACAGTGTTGGTACGAGAAGAAGGAAAGATCCAACAACCAATCTAATTTGTAAGTAAGGCGCTGCAAGGGGCGGAACTGAGGTACAGTAAGCTAGAGAAGCTAGCATATGCACTCCTGACCTCCTCCCACAGACTGCGACAGTACTTTCAGGGACACCAGATAATCGTTAGGACGGACCAAGCAATCCGCCACGTACTCCAAACACCCGACCTGGCGGGCAGGATGATGACCTGGGCAGTCGAGCTTCCATAGGAGGGGGTCGAGGGAAGAGGTCGGTAATGGCGGAGTTCGTGGTCTTAAGAGACTCCACGGCCTATAACCTCATCTTGGGAAGAAAAACTATCAATGAATTTGGAGCAGTGATTTCTACAAAGCTATTAATGATGAAGTTTGTCACTGATGATGGGTCGTGGGATCCATCAAGGGAGATTTGGAAACGGTGGTCGCTTGCGACAATGCCAGTCTCTCCCTAAGGAAGAAGTCCAAAGAAGCATCCGGGGTCTTCCTAGCTGACCTAGACGCGCGAGTCGATGACAAACCGAAGCCGGAACCCAAGGGAGACCTCAAAATTTTCAGGGTCAGCGACTCAGAAGGAAAGTTTGTCTTCGTGAACAAAAACCTCCCACACGATTTGAAGGGACCGTTAGTGGAGATGATCCGGGCAAACGACGACCTGTTTGCCTGGACACTATCCGACATGCCAAGGATTAACCCCCAGACCATGTCACACCACCTAGCGGTAAAGACGGAAGCTAAGCCAGTGGCATAAAGGAGGAGGAAAATGTTCAAAGAGAGAGCTGAAGAGGTGGCCAAACAAACGGCCGGCCTACTAGAAGCAGGTTTCATCCAGGAACTGGACTACTCGACTTGGATGTCGAACGTGGTCCTAGTTAAGAAGCCCAATAGGAAATGGAGAATGTGCGTGGATTATTTTGACCTCAACAAAGCGTGCCCCAAGGATTCGTTCCCTCTTCCCAATATTGATGCTCTTGTCGACGTGGCAACGGGATACCAGTATCTGTGTTTTATGGACGTATACTCAGGCTATAACTAGATACCGATGCACTGGCCCGATAAAGAGAAGACGGCATTCATAATGCCAGGGGGAACGTACTACTACAAGGTGATGCCATTTGGGTTGAAGAACGCAAGCGCTACATACCAAAGGCTAATGAACAAGATATTTAAGGATCTTATCAGCAAGACGGTGGAAGTCTATGTAGACGACATTCTAGTAAAGACCACCAAGGCTGAAGACCTCATTAGTGATCTGGACGCTGTGTTCGCATCTCTTCGGCGGCACGGCATGAGGCTCAACCCGCTCAAGTGCGCCTTCGCCGTGGAAGCCGGGAAGTTCTTAGGCATCATGATAACCCAGAAAGGGGTGGAGGCCAACCCCGAGAAATGCGAAGCGATCTTACAAATGAAGAGTCCGGGATGCGTGAAAGACGTCCAGAGATTGGTGGGAAGGCTCACCGCACTATCTCGTTTCCTCGGGGGCTCGGCTGCCAAGGCTCTGCCATTCTTCAACTTAATGAAAAAGGGGATAGCGTTCGAATGGACCCCGGCATGCGAAGAAGCCTTCAAGCACTTCAAAGAGATAATTTCGGCACCGCCTGTCCTCAGAAAACCTAAGAATGGAGAGGCGTTGTACCTATACTTGGCAATAACTAACGAGGCTTTGCCGACAGTGTTGGTACGAGAAGAAGGAAAGATCCAACAACCAATCTAATTTGTAAGTAAGGCGCTGCAAGGGGCGGAACTGAGGTACAGTAAGCTAGAGAAGCTAGCATATGCACTCCTGACCTCCTCCCACAGACTGCGACAGTACTTTCAGGGACACCAGATAATCGTTAGGACGGACCAAGCAATCCGCCACGTACTCCAAACACCCGACCTGGCGGGCAGGATGATGACCTGGGCAGTCGAGCTATCCCAGTACAACTTGCAGTAAGAATCCAGGCATGCAATCAAGGCCCAAGCCATGGCTGACTTCCTGGTCGAAGTAACGGGAAACCCTCCCGAGACACCGAGCACACGGTGGAAGCTCCATGTAGACGGGGCCTCCAACCAGACATTCGGGGGAGCGGGGATCATCCTGGAAAGTCCGACCGGAGTCGTATTTGAGCAATCGGTGAAGTTTAAATTCCCGGTGTCCAACAATCAAGCAGAATATGAGGCCTTACTGGGCGGCTTAGTCCTGGAAAGAGAGGTCAGAGCCACCAGAATAAAGGTATGTAGCGACTCTCAGGTCGTCACATCACAGATTAATGGAACGTACCAAGCCAAAGACTCACTATTGCATAAATATTTGGAGAGGTCAAAAAGCTGAGCGAGGAGTTTGACAAGATCACGGTGCAGCACGTTCTGAGAGAGAGGAACACCTGGGCTGACCTCTTATCAAAGCTGGCAAGCACGAAGCCAGGAACAGGGAACAGATCTCTTATTCAAGGTTTAATGAAAGAGCCAACCGTGACCCTGCACGTAATACGGGCAACCGAATCCCCCTCCTGGGTGGACCCAATCATGGATTTCTTGGAAAAAGGTAAACTCCCCAACGACGACAAGACGGCAAAGGTGCTAAGCAGAGAAGCGGCCAAGTATACAATAATACAAGGCCAATTGTTTAAGAAAGGGCTTAGCCAACCCCTATTGAAGTGCCTGCGTCCCGACCAAACAGACTA
Source organism: Arachis ipaensis (assembly GCF_000816755.2). Classification (NCBI taxonomy): domain Eukaryota; kingdom Viridiplantae; phylum Streptophyta; class Magnoliopsida; order Fabales; family Fabaceae; genus Arachis; species Arachis ipaensis. The sequence goes on along the minus strand of NC_029793.2, from coordinate 126,681,176 downwards.
TGTGCTAAGGGAAGACCACGAGGGATGTTGCGGCCACCACATCGAGGGGAAGGCCTTAGCACAGAAGCTCGTCAAGGACGGTTACTACTAGCCCTCAATGATGGTGGATTCCAAGGAATTCGTGAAAAGGTGCAGAAGATGCCAGGAAAATGCCAACTTCCACAAAGCGCCAGCGGCCGAACTGAACCTACTAATGGCCTCCCAACCATTCTCACAATGGGTAATCGATCTGTTAGAACCTTTCCCAGTAGGACCAGGGTAGGTCAAGTACCTAATAGTCGATGCCAAGTGGATAGAAGCCGAGCCATTGGCCAGCATATCATCGGCTAAATGTCGAAAGTTTATGTGGAGGCAAGTAATAGCCAGGTTTGGAGTACCGGAGGTCATTATCTCGGATAACGGGACACAGTTTGCCGATAAAAAGTTCGAAGAGTTTCTTGACGGATTGGGCATAAGGCAGAAATTCTCATCAGTTGAACACCCCCAAACTAATGGCCAAGTCGAGGCTACGAATAAGGTCATCTTGCAAGGCCTCAAAAAGCGACTTGACCAGAAGAAGGGAGCGTCGGCAGACGAGTTAGCCTCGGTCTTTTGGTCCTATCGCACAACTCAGTAGTCGTCTACCAGGGAGACCCTCTTCCGGCTCACCTATGGGGTGGATGCAATAATACCCATGGAGATCGGTGAACCGAGCCCACGACTACTGCTGGGAGGAGTCGAAGAGGCTGTAGAAAAGGACTTGGTGGATGAAGCTAAGGAGATGGCCCACTTATCGGAGATGGCGTTGGAATAAAGAATGGCCCTGCGCTACAACGCCAAAGTGCTCAAGAGAGAGTTTGAACAGAACGACCTGGTCCTACGACACAATGATGCTGGACTCCCGACACCAGGGGAAGGAAAGCTAGCGGCGAATTGGGAGGGCCCATACAAGGTGAAAGAGGTGCTCGGTAACGATGCCTACAAACTGGAACAGCTGGATGGCAGGGAAGTCCCGAGAACTTGGAACGTGAGTAACCTAACGAGATTCTATTCCTAGCAGTCGAGGTACACTAGGCGAGCAAGCGTTCTACCGGTTCAACCGGTTTAGTAAGACATGTATTGCTTTATGTTAGATTATTTGAATTTTGTTTGTCATTACTTCATGATCATATTATTTGCGGTCAGTTGCTTTCAATTAGTTGTTTGTCTATAATTTGTCATCTCTTGGTTTCGTATTCAATATCTAAACTAATCAAATTACCTTCCCAAGTAATTAGCACCAGAACAACACGGTATTGATGATTGGACTTTTGTGTGGTCTAGAATTCACAATTGAAATCTCGTTACAAGTATAGTTTCTAAACCAACAATAGTCCTTTCATACAAAAATTTGGTTGTCACAAGTAACAAATCCCTAAAATTATAAACCGAAATATTCAAACCTCGGGTCGTTCTCCCTAGGAATTGCAAACAAATATTCTTGTTATTGGTTATGAGGTATTGTTTGGGGTTTTTGGAATAATAGGCAAGAAATATAAATGGCAAAGGAAATAAACTAACAACTAACAAAGCTCTTGGCAAGGTATGAGAGCTAGAAGTCCTATCCTAGTTATCCTCCTCAATTGTGACCACAAATTATCCATTGCTACCACTTCGTTAACCTCTAATCATGGAGGAAAGTCAAGTGGATGAATCAACTTGATTCCACAAGTCCTAGCCAACTCCCAAGGGAAAGACTAGCTTTAGTGGTATCCAAATCAATTAGCAACTTCTAATTATCAATCAACAAAGGAATTAGATAACTCAAGCGTCACTAATTACTCTACCAAAGCCAAGAGGAGAAAATTATATACTAAAATCCAACCAAGCATTTCATCAAACACTTGGAAGGCATAAAAGGAAAACATAGTAAAATAGCAAGGAAAGTAAATCTACACTACTCAATTGCAAGAAATTAAACAACAACAAATCAAATCAACAATAAAGGAACATGAATCATAAATTGCATTGAAAGAGAAATAGAAGAACAAAAGTGCATCAACATAAAAGTAGAGAATTACATGAATTAAATGCAAAACTAGAAAGAGGAAAGGTAGAAGAAAAAGAATTGTAAAGAGAAAAGTAAATCAGAGCATGAAATTAAACTAGATCTAAGAGTTCCTAATCTAGATCTAACCTACTCCTAATTCTAGAGAGAAGTGAGAGTTTCTCTCTCTAGAAACTAACTAAAAGCATGTGAAAACTAAAATAAAACTAAACTAATGACTAGGTGTCTCATCCCTCTTCAATCCTTGGGTCAAATAGCATCAGAAATGAGTTGGATTGGGCCCACAAGGCTTTAGAATTCGCTCGTCACGTATTGCTTTAAGTGGATCATATGGCAGCAACGATGCGTGCGTTTACAGTGTGCGTACGCATCACTATACGTGTAGCAACTATATCAAATCTTATATCGTTTCGAAGCCCCGGATGTTAGCTTTCCAACGCAACTGGAACTGCATCATTTGAATCTCTGTAGCTCAAGTTATGGTCGATTAAGTGCAAAGAGGTCGGCTTGATAGCTTTTGCGATTCCTTCACTTCTTCATGAGTTCTCCATTTTTACATGCTTTTCCTTCATTCCCTTGATCCAATCTTTCCTTCATTCCCTAAATCTTAAATTACTTAACAAACATATCAAGGCATCTAATGGAATCAAGGTAAATTAAATTTAGCTATTCTAAGACCTAAAAGCATGTTTTCACTCTTGAGCACAATTAAATGAGAAGTTATAAAACCATGCTATTTCATTGAATAAATGTGAGGAAAGGTTATCAAAATGCTCTAAATTCATCACAAGATAAATCCTACAAATGGGGTTATCAACCTCCTCACACTTAAACCAAGCATGTCCTCATGCTTTAACCAAGAGAAAGCAAAGGGTATCAACATTTATTCAATGTGAACTAATCTAAATGCAACCTAAACTATATGCATCTATCTATATGAATGCAACTAAATGCAAAATGATTCTACCTACTTGGTTAAAAATAAATCAATCTCCAAGACATACATGCACAAGTAGGGCCAAGATCATATGACGATTCATGAATCCTACCAATTTAAATATCAAAATGAAGTTCAAGTAGACTTGCAAGAAGAATGCTCATGAAAGCCGGGAATCAAGGAATTGATCATCGAACCCTCACCGGAAGTGTTTGCACTCTAGTCGCTCAAGTGTGTAGGGTCGATTCTCTTAATTCTCCCATAATCATGCTTTCTAAGATTTGTTTTTCTTCTAACAATCAACATATATTTCATGCATGCATACAAGTATCATGAGGTCCTTTCTTTTGGTTGTAATGGGGCTAGGGTCAAGGTAAGGATGCATATTTGGTCAAGTGAGTTTGAAATTTGAATCTTTGATAAGCTTAGACTTCCCACCTAACCTATGACATCCTATACAATTTCAAAGCTAACCTAACTACCCATTTTTCTCACTTTTTAACATACTCATGCATTCTTTTTTCATTTCACAACACTTATGCATTGACCCTTATTGAGCTTTGCCTTGGGGCATTTTGTCCCCTTTTATTTCTTTCTTTTTCTTTGTTTCTTTCTTTTTCTATTTTTTTTCTTTTCCATATTGTTTTTTTTTTCTTTTTCTCATTTTTTTTCTATATACAAGATCATCAATGCATACGATTTTACATTCATTACACATGAGCATGTACCTAATTCCTAATATTTACAACAAAAATACAAAACTACCCTTTTATTCACCCAATGTCCCAAGTTTTTCCACACTTAAATGACACACACACTAGCCTAAGCTAATCAAAGATCCAAATTAAGGACTTTTATTGTTTTTCACTTTAAGGCTTGTAATGTGCTAAAATTATAAACAAGTGGGTTAAGCGTAGGCTCAAATTGGCTAACAATGGATGATAAGAGGTAAGGCTATTTAGGTAAGTGAGCTAATAAAATGATGGACATAAAGAATCAAACAAATCAAAGATTACAATCATAGAAAGAGAAAAATTGCACACAAGAAGGAAAATAAGTGGTTATAAGATGTAACCACACAATTAGGCTCAAATATCACAAGCTTGTGTTCTTAGCTCAAAACCATGTTCCAAAATAGATTCTGTCAAGCAAGTTCAACAAAAAGTTTTCAAATTGGTCGGATGCTCTAAAACAATTTCTTGGAAAAGAAATCATCACCATAACCAAGTAGTCCTAATAAGGAAGGAGTGGTAAAATATGTACAAATTCTAACTAACATGCAACCTATTATGCAATGCAATGACTAATCTAACATTGGTGTTGAAAAAAGGAAATTGTTACCCATGGAGATCGGTCGGACGACCTCTCCACACTTGAAGATTGCACCGTCCTCGGTACATGCAAAGGAGAGCAAGGTGGATGGGTTGTTACAATTGATGAGCTCCTTTAAAAGGTTGTGCGGATGACTTGTTTGTTGCCCCATTTCAAAGCTTTTCCTTTTCCTCCTTTCTTGGTGGCCAACCTAAAGGGAGAGAAAAAGAAAGAAAATTTAGCCTATAACAAAGATATCAAAACAAATAAAATATAGGCGGGGGCTAATGCCAAATAAGAGTATGATTCTCTACTACATGATAGCTAAACATGTGAGTGAGAAAACAATGTAAGCTAAGGCATATCATTAAGCTTGATGCAGGAGTAAAGTCAAGGCATGAAGAGCATATTGAGCATCAAGTTCACATAAGAAAAAGTGGGTCATGAAAGGCAATATGAGGTCATATCAATGCACAAAGACACAATAGTCATACAAGATGAAGCATTGATTTAAAAGTTTCATCACCCATCAATATCAAACAAGTCAAGAGGCACCAAAATAACGCAAGAAATTCTCAACAATTGAGTAGGAAAATGCAACACCATTATTAAAATGAGAAACTTAGAAAATAAAATGAAAATAAACTATAGAAACAAAATTAAAATGCAAAGAATAAAAGTGTGCAAATGCAATAGACAAAAGAAAATGGAAGAAAGGGAAAAAATTATTTTTTTTTAGTATTTTATTTATTTATTTATTTTTATTTTTTATTTATTTTATTTTATTTTATATATATATATATATATTTCTTTTTTTTTTCAAGAGAGGAAGAAGAAAGGTAGAAAGAAAGAAGAAGAAAAGAAGAAAGAAGAAGAAAGGAGAAAGGAGAAAAACAGGGTGTGAATCCGCGCATAAGCGCCATGCGTGCTTACGCGCGCCTTGCGCATTTGGGATCATGGGCGCGTACGCGGCATGTGCGCGGGCGCGCATATTGCGGATTATGCCATCGGCGCGCGTGCGCGCAGTGCGCATACGCGCACATTAGGTTGTGCCAGGAGCTTAATGTTTGCGCAGAATTAGCACAACTCTCTGGAAAATGTACCAGGAGCCATGCACTTCAATCCGCGCGTACGCGCCATGCGTGCTTAAGCGCGGATTGATTTTTTTTTAGAAGCATAAACACATAATTTAACACTCTCCTAACCTATAAACATCCTAAAGCAACCAAAATTCAAATTTAACAAAAATCTTTAAGTTTTTAAAAAATTTTCAAAGACAAAACAAACAAAACTTGTACTTCAAGTAACCTACTTTAACAACACTCTAAACTAATCAAAACTCACTACAACAACCTATTAATCAAAACAAAATGTAGAAGAGTATGGAAAAGAAGAAAACTACCTATAATGGTAACTCAAATCACTTATTAAGTATATATACAAGAAAATGGAAAGAGTTTACCATGGTGGGGTGTCTCCCACCTAGAACTTTTATTTATTGTCCTTAAGTTGGACTTATGGGGTGCTCCATCAAGGTGGCTTGTGCTTAAACTCATCTTGGAACATCCACCAATGCTTGAGTCTCCAATAAGCTCCATTCTTCAATTCTAATATCTTCAAGCCTTGATGAAGTTCTTTACAAACCATGAGCTCCCAAATTTAATTTTTCTTGTGAGATCCGGGATCCCACACTTTATTTTGACACCCGTCCATGAATTGGTCATCATTATTCCATCCGGGTGGCATGGCCTTGGAATTCTCAAAGAAGCTTCCAAACAACTTTCTAGACCGATGCAATTTAGTTCCACACCAACCATTGCTCTTGAATTTTGAGCTTGTAACTATCATGAGCTTAGAATGATGTTTCCAACCACTACACAACTCTTTCCTACTCTTAACTCCACAAAGAGCTCTAAGTTGACCATCATTTTCAATCAAACCATATTCAAGTGAGAAAGTAAAGCTTAGGGATAAGAATTTTACCCACTTGAATGTTGTGTAGGATGGTGACTTGGGGAGGGAGACCTCCCCATACTTAGACAATGCGAGGTCTACTTCTTTAGGCTCTTCTTTAATTGTTTCCACCTCTTCGCAATCTTCTTCAATTTCAACCTTTTCTCCTTTATCACTTGGCTTGGTGTTGCCTTTAAGAGCTTCAATTTCTCGCCCAATGAGAGGTGATTCAATTTTGGATAGGAATTCATTGATGAATAAATTCATCTCTTGATCAACCTCTTCATATTCTTCAATTTTGATATACACCATGCCGACTTTTTCCTCTTGTTGGCTCTCTTCCAATTCACTCTCTTCTTCATTGCTCACCAAAGGTATGGGAGGTTGTGCACATTCTTCTACAATTTCAACATTATGTCCAGTGGGAGAGGATTCCATTGTAGATAGGAATTCATCCATGATTGAATCCATCTCTTGATAAGCCTCTTCCAAGTCTCCAACTATGATATGCCTTGGAGGTTGTGCACCTTCCTCAACATCAATATCAAGCTTCTTGGAAGAGTGCTCCATGATGCTATATTCCCATGGACTTTCAACATCTCCTAAATCTTCAACCACTTCTTCCTTTTCTTCAATGATCATAGGCTCCTCCAATTGTTCTAACACAAAGTGACATCCCTCATTTTCCACCGGAGTTTTCAATCTCTCCTTCATGCTATGATCTTCAATTGATTCTTCACATATAGCCATGGGAGCACCTTGAGTGTTCAAGCATTGGTAGGCTAAAGTATGCACTACCTTGGTCAAGTTAGTTACAAACTCTAAGGTGTTCCTTTGCATATCCACTTGTCCTTGAAGTAGCAGGGTGAGAGAATCATCTATTGGGGCTTGGGGTGGATAAGAGGGTTCATTATTTTGGAGAAAGGGTTCATAGTAGGAAGATGGTTCTTCTTGGTAAGGGTGTGGAGATGGTGTGCATTGAGGTGGTTCTTGATAGTAATCATGATAAGGTTGTGGTGGTTCCAAAGGTTCTTGCTCATAATGGTCATAAGAGTATGGTATGGTGATTGGTCATGTGATGGATGTGGATCATAGGAAGGTGTTTGGTAATGAGAGACTTGTGAGAATGGTTGAGGTTCATGTTGAGGATAAGAGTCATAGGCATATGATGGTGGTAGTTGATTTTCATATAAAGTTTCACCATAGCCATTGAATTGACATGCATTAGGATGGTGATTATACCTATAAGTATCCAGAGGTTGTTGCCAATAGGAGTGATCAATTCCTTGAGGCTCCTCCCATCTTTGTTGGTTCCAACCTTGGTGCATGTTGTCATTGAAGCCCTCATTTCCTACAACATAGTTAGAACCAAACTCATAGCCAAAGTGAGATTCATAGTGAAAAGAGAAAATAAAATTCAAAAACTAATAAAAAAATAATGAAACAAAATCCTAAATTAGCAAAAACTAACAAGAAATCCAAAAATCAAGCTATTCACAATATTCACATATATACAATAACCAATAACATAACACCATTGCAATTCCCCGGCAATAGCGCCATTTTGATGATTGGACTTTTGTGTGGTCTAGAATTCACAATTGAAATCTCGTTGCAAGTATAGTTTCTAAACCAACAATATTCCTTTCATACAAAAATTTGGTTATCACAAGTAACAAATCCCTAAAATTATAAACCGAAGTATTCAAACCTCGGGTCGTTCTCCCTAGGAATTGCAAACAAATGTTCTTGTTATTGGTTATGAGGTATTGTTTGGGGTTTTTGGAATAATAGGCAAGAAATATAAATGGCAAAGGAAATAAACTAACAATTAACAAAGCTCTTGGCAAGGTATGAGAGCTAGAAGTCCTATCCTAGTTATCCTCCTCAATTGTGACCACAAATTATCCATTGCTACCACTTCGTTAACCTCTAATCATGGAGGAAAGTCAAGTGGATGAATCAACTTGATTCCACAAGTCCTAGCCAACTCCCAAGGGAAAGACTAGCTTTAGTGGTATCCAAATCAATTAGCAACTTCTAATTATCAATCAGCAAAGAAATTAGATAACTCAAGCGTCACTAATTACTCTACCAAAGCCAAGAGGAGAAAATTCTATACTAAAATCCAACCAAGCATTTCATCAAACACTTGGAAGGCATAAAAGGAAAACATAGTAAAATAGCAAGGAAAGTAAATCTACACTACTCAATTGCAAGGAATTAAACAACAACAAATCAAATCAACAATAAAGGAACATGAATCATAAATTGCATTGAAAGAGAAATAGAAGAACAAAAGTGCATCAACATAAAAGTAGAGAATTACATGAATTAAATGCAAAACTAGAAAGAGGAAAGATAGAAGAAGAAGAATTTCAAAGAGAAAAGTAAATCAGAGCATGAAATTAAACTAGATCTAAGAGTTCCTAATCTAGATCTAACCTACTCCTAATTCTAGAGAGAAGTGAGAGCTTCTCTCTCTAGAAACTAACTAAAAGCATGTGAAAACTAAAATAAAACTAAACTAATGACTAGGTGTCTCATCCCTCTTCAATCCTTGGATCAAATAGCATCAAAAATGAGTTGGATTGGGCCCACAAGGCTTTAGAATTCGCTGGCCACGTATTGCTTTAAGTGGATCATATGGCAGCAACGACGCGTGCACGTATAGTGTGCGTACGCATTACCATACGTGTAGCAACTATAGCAAATCTTATATCGTTTCGAAGCCCCAAATGTTAGCTTTCCAACGCAACTGAAACCGCATCATTTGGACCTCTGTAGCTCAAGTTATGGTCGATTAAGTGCAAAGAGGTCGGCTTGATAGCTTTTGCGATTCCTTCATTTCTTCATGAGTTCTCCATTTTTACATGCTTTTCCTTCATTCCCTTGATCCAATCTTTGCCTCCTAAATCTGAAATCACTTAACAAACATATCAAGGCATCTAATGGAATCAAGGTAAATTAAATTTAGCTATTCTAAGACCTAAAAGCATGTTTTCACTCTTGAGCACAATTAAAGGAGAAGTTATAAAACCATGCTATTTCATTGAATAAATGTGAGGAAAGGTTATCAAAATGCTCTAAATTCATCACAAGATAAACCCTACAAATGGGGTTTATCAGGTATCCCAGGGCTGATCACCCCGGGAACCACTAAGCAGCAAAATGCAATAAACAGCTATGGTCTAGCTTAGCTAGTCCCCAACGAAGCGGTAAACAAGTATAAGCGAATAGCTAATTACCAACAAGACGGTAAGAAAACAGCAAGCAAATTGATTACCGACAAAGCAAGAAACAAGCATCTCGTTTTATACCGACAAAACGGCAATCAAGTTTACTAAAGCAGCATTCAAAGATCTACATATTACAAAAAGCCAAAATACAAAAGACCACATCACTTCTTCAGCATATCAACAATTTTACCATCTTTGATGGTCTTGAAGACGCTAACTGCGGAGGTGTCGAAGTCGGGAGCCAGCAATTTTACTTGAGCTTTGAGAGCCTCCTTAGTCATCAATATGGCATTCTTACCTTGCCTCACGGTTTCTTTGTACTTCTTTTTTAAATCAGCTGCTTCATTCTTGGCCGCGGTTGCCGACGAAAGAGCTTCGTCGCGTTCTTTCTCGAGCTCCTTCACCCGGTCTTGAACAGTGTTGAGCTGACCCTCCAAAGTGAGCTCCCGCTCGGTAAGCCGCGCCACAGCAGCATCGGAGGTCTTGACCTTCTCCTCAGCATCAGCTAGCTGCTCCCGAAGTGATTTGACTTCAACCTTGTACGTACGGTACATCCATCTGGCTTGCAAAGCGAGATCCCCGCCATAGAAGAATTCCTCCGTGCCGGGGAGCAGTTGGGAATCAATGAAGTTCCCGGCGTCGAAGTTCTTTTCCATCACTGTAAGAACTCCTTTAGGAGTGGACGATGGTTTCCTCTTTTTCAGGTTGTCAACGACAACCACTTCCGGCCCCTCAACCTCCACCTCGATCTCTGGCCGGGGACCCTAACCAGCACTGGTCCCAATCACCTCTCCCTGGGTAGGTTGGGACTGAACCCCCGCCTCGACGGTGTCATGGGGATACGCCTCGTTGTCGGGGGTAGCGGTGTCATCATCCCTACCACTGGCGAGAAAGGTGTTGAACAAGGCATCAAGTCCAACCTGTGTGCCAGCCATGGATACTGCAACAACAAAAGAGGTCGTTAGTCGGTAAACCGGTCGAACAAGTATACAAACAATAAACACGAGGAAACCAGGCGACCACTCACTTATATAACTCCTAGCCATGTCCCGATCACCCATAAGGAGATGGGGATTAACGTGATTCTTCCCAAAGACAGCCAACAACGCGTCGGCAACCCTCTTGTTCTCGGGAGATAACCCTTTGTACGTCATCTTAGTAAAGGCGTTAGCTCTCGCCCCGAAACTCCAGTAAGTCGGGATGCGACGTTCCCCCTCCAACGTCAACCAAAAGGGATGTAGACCCTCAACTGGGTAGACCTTAAAATACTTATCCATGAAACCATGGTACGAATCCTCAAACAGGCCGAAGATCCTCCGACCCTGGGCTGACCGGAAAGACATGAAGCCCCTTTTGGCCCTCCCCTCCTTAGAGGGGTTCGTCAACGTAAAGAGAAATAAAAACACCTCGACGGAGGTCGGCAGTTCTAGGTACTCGCATACCATCTCGAAACAGCGGATAGAGGGCCAGCTGTTCGGATGCAACTGAGATGATGCCACATCGCAGCGATTAAGCAGCGCCATTTGAAAGGGGGAGAATGGGAGGCAAACTCCCAGGCGAGTAAACATAGTTTGTACAACCAGATCCAATCAGGGATCCGGGGAGAGTGTAGGTTTAGTTGGTATATCCGTTCGTTATCGGCAGGAACAAAATCCGCATAATTGGCCTCCTCGTCGCGCCCTCCGCAAAGATACTCGGCTTGTCAGAACTCGGTAAGTTCCTCTAGGGTCATTTGGTTAGGGGATTCCTTCACATCCGAAGTCACCCAAGCATATCGATCGTAGGGCTGCGCTCTCGCGGCGGGGACCCTCATGACGGGACGCTGGGCCATACCTACAATGGGGAACCACTCAAAGTCAGTCTAAGAGATCGAGAAGCCGGCACTACTACCAGAAAGCTACAGTTTGCCTACAGTTAAACAAAGCCTATATCTATGGTTAAAAACAGAGCTTAAGCATTAAAATCCTAAAATGGTTACCCCCTTAATACCTATGAACTAAAACTATTCAAGCACTCAGTTAAGTGCACATGCAGAATCGAAGCAAAAAGAAAAGCAAGACGTACAACAACAGGAAAGCATATCCAGATTAAGGAGGAAAAAGGGAACTTACCAGGATGAGGGTAATGACATGAAGAAGCCAAAAAACTAGGGGAGACTTGAACGAGGTAGAGAGTTGCAGCAAGGAATTTGGAATAAAGAAGGAGAATGCGAAAGAAGTGTGATGATAGTAAGGAAGTGAAAGTTGAAACTGAATGGAAAACAAAAAGGGAAACTGCCCCCAAGAAGCGCGAAAGGCAAGGGTAGAGCAGTCATTTCACACAGGGTTTTGAATCACCCATTATGAGCATTAAATACTCAACACGAAAAACGAGGCGAGAAACGGCGCACTCCTGCAATGAAGAAGCTCACACGCGCGCAGAAGACGCGTCCCGATCACGAGCGACCGACAAAGTGACAGCACACATGAAGAGGAGCAAAACGCACCAACAATGGTGCTCACGGCCATAGCTGGCGCGTTGGGGGCACTGTTACGGCCTGACCCAGCCTGTACGGCATGACCCGGTACTAAGCACGGGACGACCCGACTCGATAGGGCGCCCCGCATCCGTCCATGACCTGGACACCTGCACCCTTGCTGCCAACCACATGACAGCTGGGAGAGGAAGCTTCCTAGGAGGAGACCTCTCCTATAGAGCCTGCCCTACTAACAGGGTATATATGGGGAGGGTCCTACCCCTCCCCAATGTACGTCACTACCACGCTTACTCTCATAGCTGCCTGCGTACTTCCTGACTTGGGTGTCGGAGTATCATTGCAGGTAGGGGTGGCAAAACGGGTCGAGTCCGCCGGGCCGATCCGCTAAACCCGCTAAAAAAGGCGGGTCGGACTAGGATTTGGAGCCCGCCAAATTACAAAAACCCGCCAAACCCGCACCGCCAAATTGACGAGTTTTGGCGGGGCGGGGCAGGCCGGTCCGCCGAGCCGAAGATTTTTATTTTTTTATTTTTATTAAATAAAAGAGTGATTACTATTATAAAATTAATAATTATAGAATTTTCAAACATTTTTTTTGTTTTTGTTTTTATTCTTCTTTTCGTTATTAACTTTATTTATTTTATTGAGTAAAGTATCGTTTTTGTCCCCAACGTTACCCACACGTCTCGCACACAGGTCCTGATCCAAGCTGGTTCCCACCTCCTCACCTGGAACACCTCTCCAACCCGTCTGAAACCCCGAGTAACCGAACATAAAATTTGCCTAATTTATCGGTGAACTTTATTAATTGTTTTAAAATTGGCTTAATTTTTTGACAAATTTCCAAAAATTACACAAAGTCCGCTTAAGAAAGCCGCAAATTTGGCTGTGCTTCCTGAAATTTACCTAAGCTAGAGGCAAATTTTCCTGCACCGTTCCTTCATTATTTTTTTATTAGATTTATCTTTATTTTTTTATTTTACACCACGATTA
>NC_029793.2:126664547-126668163 GCF_000816755.2 Arachis ipaensis | reverse complement strand
AAGTACAATAAAATAATTATTTATTAATATTTTTTATAATTTTCACTAATATTTTTATTGTACTCATTGATACTTTTATAGTATAACGAATATTTTTTAGTAGTGTATCAATATTTGTTAACATACTTATGGATTAAATCTTTTTATACAAATTTAATAAATACACATGTAAGTTCATATTGGTTAGGAATGTTTGCACTGCGGTTTGATTTAATTTTAACTAAAAAATTATTCAATTCGAACGTTTAATTTATATGCGGTGCGGCTTGGATTGGGTAAATTTTTTTAAAAATTCGATCCGATCCGATCCGATTATAAACGGTTTGGATTGGTTTAGATTTGTGATTTTTTAAATAAAAAAATTAAATACATATAACAAGTCTCAACATCAAATTTTAAATAATCAATAATGACATAACAAATCTTAACAATATTTAAAAAACCAACAATAACATAACAATAGAAATAAAATTATAGGTTAATCAAAATAAATAAATAAATAAATAATAGTTGAAAATAAAATATTTATTAAATAATAATAATATATGAATAATAGAAAAATGTATAACAAATTGAACATGCTATAAGTATAATTGTAAATATAATAATAAAATAATAATATTATAGCACATTGCGCGGTTTGGATTGGATTGGATCGGTTATGAAAAATAGATCCGAAATCCGATCCAATCCAGCCGTTTGCAAAATATAGAATCCAATCAAATCTAAATTAGTGCGATTTTAATCGATTTTCGGTTTGAATTAAATTAGATAAACAGTTTAATTTGAATCGATTTGAATTTGAACACTCTTAATATTGGTACACATAGTGAGACCTCCATAAAGGGAATTTGAACCTCACATCTAGACCCATAAACAACTCAATTTCAGCTAATCCTTGGAATAATAATAATAGCTAATTACTCAAAGACAAGTTTATTTAACTTATCAAATATGAATAAAGTTATTAATATTTTGTAGTTTTTATTAAAAATTAATTGAGATAATATATAAAGTATTAAATAATTTTTTTAAATTAATTAAGATAATATATTTATATATCATTTATTTATTTTCATTTTTTTATGTAATATTATTATCCACAACAAAATGGTATAAAGTGGTTTAGTAGATAATTTTTAAAAATAATTTTAATTATTTTTCTCAATATAAATACATGCACATTAAAATATTTAATTAGATATTTTCGCTAGAAATTATATTACTTTTAAGAGTGATTTCATTATTTTTTCAAAAAAAATATTTATGTTTTTACCAAGTGAATCTTGCTTAGAGGAATGCTTTTAATGACAATAAAAAAACATAAATAAAATTTAAAAACATTTATTTTTTTTATTAAGAGTAAAGTATATTTTTTGTTCTTAAAGTTTTTAAAAAATTTTAAAAATATCTTTAAATTTTAATTTGTTTCCATTTTATCTTTTTGATATTTTAAATATGCTTCAATTATATCCTTTTTGTTAATTTTTTGATAGTCAACCAATAATCAACTTTTTATTCCAATTTTATCCTCTAATCCTAACAGTATTTGGCACACTGCATAATCTATTCCAACGCCTCTCCCCTGTTCTTTCCAAATTCATTCTATTCTTACACCTCTACTTTTCTTCCCAACTATCGCTCATCCTTTCATCCATCTCTCTTGTTGCAACCACCGGTGCTACCACCAACTACCACCACTAATTTCTATCTCCGTCTCCTATTGTCTTTTCTCTTATGCTAACTCTCATTCTCCCTTACTTCTCATTGTCTCACCAACCACCGTGCACAGCCTCTACCACTCATCCCTTCTTCTCTTCAATGTGCCGCTGCACTTGCCAGGTTATAATTTTTAAATTTATCTATATTCTACAAGGCAATAGTTTAAAAAATTCAGCATAAACTTTTATTTTAGACAATAAAACATTGACTATATATTCATATTGCTAATCACAGCCACATATATTAACTATTTTAGTATCCCAACTGTGGACAAATTTTATCAATTCACACATTTGACTCAATTGTAAAATGAAGTGTCAAAGCTACAACAACAGCAACGAGTTGAATATAAAAGAGTGATATTGACAAACTAATAAAAAATCATTTAGACAATTGAACCCTAATTGTATATCTGAACAAGAAATTAAATTTCGTCGTTTCCATTGGACTGTTTCTGAAACCAATTAATGTTCAAGATCTGGACATAGGCAGAGAGGGAGGGAGAGTTGAGGCTGTCGAAAAGGGAAGCCATATCGCACATAACGGTGGACCTTAAGGCACAGTAAAACGCGGACAGTGTATCTCTAAACGTGGTGAATCGTGAGAGGCGGAGCTCTAGGCGCAGTTAATCGTGGACCGTGGAGCACAAACTTGAGGCACCGTAAATGGTGATGCTGTATGAGACTTGAGTGTGTTGGACTAGGAGAAGAGAAACGTGATTAGTGATCGGTATTCGAACTCTGTCTTTTGCTGCTTTATGATCATGAAAATGGAGATAGATGAGTGGTGAAGAAGATAGATGAATGATGTTGGAGACAAAAATGGAGATTAGGGGTGGTAGTTGGTGATGGCGCCAGCAGTTGCAACGAGAGAGATGAAGAGAGGATAGGTGATGATTGAAAAAAAAGATAAAGGTGTAGCCATATATAAGAATGGAATGAGGTTGAGAAGAAAAATGGAGGCATTGAAATGGGTTAGGAAATGAACTAAACATAGTTAGAATTAGAAGATAAAATTAAAAATAAAAAGTTGATTATTAGTTGACTGTCAAAAAATTAACAAAAAGAATATAATTAAAACATATTTAAAATATCAAAAATAAAATTAAAATAAATTAAAATTTAAAAATATTTTAAAATTTTTTCAAAAATTTCAAAAATGAAAAATATACTTTACCTTTCTATTAATCTTAGTGATTAATTGTCGTCAGCAGAAATATTAACAATAAGCAAAGTTAAATATGAGACAAACTAAAACAATTTTCTAAGAATGTGTGAGTGTGACTTTCGAGATGTACATCAACCACTGCATCTTTTATTATTGTAGCAGTTCATATGCCACAATGCTGTGAAGAAATGAAATTGTTCTACGTGCGTAGAGATATAGGTATCGAGATTTTAGAGTGTTATGTAGCAATTCACCTGTAGAAAAAATTAAATGTATTCAAAATATCAATATTTCATTAACTTTAACGGTTGGTTTTAATTAACATACATCATATATATTTTTTATTATTGAGATCAACTATTAAAACTATTAAAATACCGATATATTTAGTATATTTAAAATTCTTCTCACATGTAAAATAATCTTATTTCTATAGAGTGTTGTGGTATGTGAACAACTACAATGATAAAAGATGCAGTCGCTGATATACACCTCGAAAGTCACACACTCAAATTTTTTTCAGTACCCACGCATTCTTAGAAATTTATTCTTATTGGTCCGATATTTAACTTTGCTTATTATTAATCTATCTGCTAACAAAAATTAATCACTCAGATTCATAGAAAAAATAAATATTTTTAAATTTTATTTATATTTTTTATTGTTGTTATTTTTTATTTCTTTAGTAATTAATTAATAAAAGCATTTCTCTAAACAAAATTCACTT
>NC_029793.2:126662969-126664442 GCF_000816755.2 Arachis ipaensis | reverse complement strand
AAAAAAATTATCAAGATCATAATCATCTAACTTATTTCTTACAAAAACAAATTTCAAAGCTTCTGTGGATAGTAGTGCTGTAAAAAGTGTTGTCTTTGATTTTCGTGTATGGTAACAAACTGTATTATAAATTTGACGCCTGCTATTTATATGTGTAGAAAAAATTTAACCTTTATACACTAGTATTTGCCAATAATAATTGGATGTTTGTATTACAAAAACTTGTGATGGAGATCAATGGAATAATGTAATTTATATTTATTCCCATTTCATTAAAGTCCTTTTACGCTTGAATGTATTTTTTTTAATAAAATAAAAAATCTTTATTTTTAAAAATAAATTAAACTAACATTATATTATAAAAGTCCATTTCTTTTTTGAGTTTTCATCAAGTTCGCTCAACCCTTCAGTAAACTTCGTAAAATTTTCCTAAATTTCGCCTAATCTTTCAACCAATTTTGTAAATGGGTTGAACTTTGCCTAATCTTTAAGCTAATTTTATTATATTCGTCTATCTAAAAATAATTAAATACATGCTATAAATAATAAAATAATATTTTTTGTAAATAAAACTATTATCTTCCTCAATTAGATATTTATAATAAATTTTTTTCATTATCTTTATGTGTTGTTGATCAATAGCATATGCTATAAAATTTTTTACACCGTACTCTCAAAACACAAGTATTATTCCTCTAAACAAGATTCACTTGGTAAAAGCACAAATATTTTTTTGAAAAAACATTGAAATCACTCTTAAAAGTAATATAATTTCTAGCGAAAATAACTAATTAAATATTTTAATGTGCATGTATTTATATTGAGAAAAATAATTAAAAATTATGTCTAAAAATTATTTACTAAACCACTTTATACCATTTTGTTGTGGATAATAATATTACATAAAAAGATGAAAATAAATAAATGATATATAAATATATTATCTTAATTAATTTAAAAAAATTATTTAATACTTTATATATTATCTCAATTAATTTTTAATAAAAACTACAAAATATTAATAACTTTATTCATATTTGATAAGTTAAATAAACTTGTCTTTGAGTAATTAGCTATTATTATTATTCCAAGGATTAGCTGAAATTGAGTTGTTTATGGGTCTAGATGTGAGGTTCAAATTCCCTTTATGGAGGTCTCACTATGTGTACCAATATTAAGAGTGTTCAAATTCAAATCGATTCAAATTAAACTGTTTATCTAATTTAATTCAAACCGAAAATCGATTAAAATCGCACTAATTTAGATTTGATTGGATTCTATATTTTGCAAACGGCTGGATTGGATCGGATTTCGGATCTATTTTTCATAACCGATCCAATCCAATCCAAACCGCGCAATGTGCTATAATATTATTATTTTATTATTATATTTACAATTATACTTATAGCATGTTCAATTTGTTATACATTTTTCTATTATTCATATATTATTATTATTTAATAAATATTTTAT
>NC_029793.2:126662567-126662905 GCF_000816755.2 Arachis ipaensis | reverse complement strand
TTGTTTTTGAATAATTAGCTATTATTATTATTATTATTCTAAAAGTTATCTGAAACTAAATTATTTATGGGGTTAAGATGTGAGATCCAAATTTCTTTTATGGCAGCGATCGACTTCCTTTAGCCCTAAGGTGCCGCTGTCAAGGACCTATGTGTACCAATATGAACATACATGTGTATTTATTAAATTATTTAATCCATAAATATGTTAACAAATATTGATACACTACTGTTAATTGAATTTAAAATAAAAAATATTCGTTATACTATAAAGGTATCAATGAGTACAATAAAAATATTAGTGAACATTATAAAAAATATTAATAAATAATTATTTTA
>NC_029793.2:126661814-126662477 GCF_000816755.2 Arachis ipaensis | reverse complement strand
CTACGTCCAAAAAAAAAAAAAAATACACACCAAGCCTCTTTTCATGTAACTTTGGCAAACACGAAATTTGAAACACTGCACAACGTTAAACTGGTTACACTCCCAGCGTGGATCTATGTACCTTCTTGTACAACCGTTGCAGCGAAAATCTAGCACAAATGACATATATATATGAGTGTATTATGTGGGTGTGAGGAGCATGGATGGAAGGTTTAAGATTAAGGCTATTCAATTTACTTGACCAAAAAAACAAAGTTTACAACTGTTCAAATTTTTTTAATTATATTTGACGTCTATGGCGGGCCTACCATTTTTGAAAAAAATGTTCTACATCCGTACAGCAGAGCACGTGAACAGCTTTTAATAAATTAATTATTTTTTGGAAAATTATAATGTACATAACCCCAATTTTTAAAGATTTACAGATTTTGGATGAGAAAAAGGCAATGACAACACGTGTCCATGAGCCATGCAAGTGGGTGCAGCGTGAAATTGTGTGGAGAATGATTTGTGCCCACTACAGAGCCGAGCTTCCCACGTTGAGGCAGGAGAAGGCTTCGTTTGGTTTTAATTTTTTTTTTGGACAAGCTTCATATGCATAAGTGGAGCAATGCAAGTCTTTGCAATGAATGGGTCCGGAGACAAAAAAAAAATGACCAAATG
>NC_029793.2:126653787-126661458 GCF_000816755.2 Arachis ipaensis | reverse complement strand
TTTGGACATTATTATATTAAAAATAGATGTATGATATAGTCAATTTTGCCAAAAAATTGTAATGAAAATTTCTTTTAAAGGTAATATACTTTAGATTTTAGAATTTGAGTGTAGGGTTTGGATTTTGGAAATTAGTGTGAATAAAATTAGCGGTAGGATTGGGAGTTTAGGATTTAGGAACAAAAATTAATTTAATATTTTTATGTATTATTTTTTGTATCGTAGTATAAATTTGTCAGTATCTGTCATCAGTTTGTGATATAATTACTGAATGTAAAATCTTTAGTCCAGTGTGCAGTGTTACGATTACTTATTTTTTTTCTAAGTATTAATGTTAATTAAAAGAAGGCAAAAGAAGAAGTGAGCTTGGTTAGTATGGATGTGGCTATGCCTCCAATGTGAAAATAAAATTTTTGACGCGTAGAATGTAAAATAAGAAAACAATCGGTCTTCGGTGTATTCTAAGTGGAGGTGATGAAATAGTGGTATTTATGAAATAGTGAAAGAAGTAAGGACGAGACAAAATGAAGATGAGATTCATGATTAATGCAAATGAGTTGTTAATCCATTGTAGTGAAAATAAAATGTCACATTAAACCGCAAATAGGAGAGCGTAAACACTCAACCATAAACTTGAGTCCAGAAACTTCAACCATGAGCCCTGAACCCCAAACAGGAAAAACCGAAAGAACGGAACTCGTATCCCTACTCCACAAAACACGATTTGTATACCCGTGAGAGACGAAATGATGTATACAAATTCCTAGAAGACGAATTCTAAACCGTAAAAAGTCAATTGATTTGCTTATTTCTTTTGGGGACAGTACACAGCAAGACTAATTCTGCTAGCTGAACCTCGCATGCGCAACCCAAAAACTCCTTACCGCAAAAATGGTGAGCCATCGGCGTGGAGCCCAAGAACCAAATTCTATGAACATCATATCCGAAATCGTAAATCGCAGTTGATTTGTGTATCTTGTTTGGTGAAATAACACCGTAACACTGTATGTTGGACGTGAACCCTAAACCATGTAGGATGAAATGTGAATCTTGAATTTGAATCTGTAAACCGGAATTCGTATTTCGAAATCTGTTAGCCTTAAACCATGATCTAATAAACCGGTCAATAGAACGGGTTGAATCATAGTTAAAAGAACCAAACCAAAAAAAATATTGATTCACTACTTATTTGGTTTAACCAATAAATTATTGATTGAACTGATAGAATCAGTCTTGCGTGGATAAATATAATTAATTTTAAAATTATTTGACTAATATATCTATTAAAAAAAATTTAATAATCTAAAATAATAAAAAATTATTGAAAATTTATTTATTTTTTGTTTTATATTTTAAAAAATATATGACAATTTTATTGTCAATTCAATAAAGCATTTTCATTTTAAGAAAATGATCTTTTAAAGTAAAAACATAAGATCTCAATCATTATTGAATTTATAATTTTCATAACGTGCGAATTTGTTATTTTGATTTAAAATTATATTAGAACCTTATTTTCTCATTTTACCAAATTTTTCTCTTTAAAAAGAATAATCTTTCTTTTTATATATGTTACTAAATAATCATTTAAAAAATTATTCATCTTTCATATAATTATAAAATTGACTCTTTATTTTAATATTCCTAGCAAAGAATATTTTTAAGTTTTAACTAGGGTTGTTGTTCATACCCTGATCCAATATAATGGCCAGACCCAATTAAGCCAACAAAGGATTGGACCTCACTAATCCACCCGACCTCCTGAAGGGGTCGGATTCGACACGTGCTGGAAGATTCAAATAAATAACTGCCTCCACAAATCTTTCACCTACTTCTGGAAGAGATATCTCAACAACCCTAAGATAAAGGGACAGTTATCTACCATCAAAAGTGGAACTACTTCAACGGTGGTTATTGGTCCATCATCTATAAATACACCGATGCACTCAGGTAAACCTAAGTTCCAATATTTTTAAACCTGCTTAATCCCTTGCTAACTTAGACATCAGAGTGTCATTGTAGGTGCCACCCCCCATTCTCCAACACACATACCAATCAACTCGGACGACGACTCCAAGATAAACCAAGTCGGAGATCGTCTACCATAAGCTTTTGGGCCCTCTAATTTAGTCCAATCCACTAGTTTCAGATTTTACCACGGAATAGTTGTCAAAATCAAAGCTAACTCAAAAAAAAATCAACTTATAAACATATTTTTTTAATCTAAAAAAATTAAAAAGATCACAAATTCAATTTAAGTTTGATTATTCATATTTTGATTGCAGATATAGTTATCAAGTTGATTATTAGGTGTCAAACATTGAATTAAAAAAATAAAATTAAAATAATCAGATTACCTTTTCATTATCAAATATTAAAAATAAAATAAATTAAAATAAAATTGACTTTTAATAAATATAAACAACAAATATATTTGGTAAAAAAACTTTTAAAATTTAAAAATATTATAATAAACGTTAATATAAGAATTAAATTTAGATATTAATTAATGTATGAAATTATATTAAATTTTTTTAATTTTATTAATAAGTATAAGCCAATTTTAAAAAGTTCAAAAGCGCTCATAACTTTAAAAGTTGCAAGCAATAGTACATGAGCTTTTTAATTTGCTAGATGCACAACGAAATACTTGTGCTTTTAAAGAATACAAATATCTTTTAAAAAATTTTACCAAATCAAATCTTAGTTGGAAAATGCTATTTGTGCACTAAAATCAACCACTAAAATCAGTCACTAATGTATTTGTGTATAAATACATGTGTAATTTAATTTATTTTCAATGTGTATTTATATTTTAACATGTATTTTATACTGATAACTGACTTTGGTAGCTGATTTTGGCGTACACTTAACATAACCGTCTTAGTTATAATCCAATCCTTTTATATTGAAGATATATAGTCGAAAGAAAATTAAAAAAGATGAGACATTTTCCATATATCTTGCAACCCAATTTCATGTTTTGTTACTCCTCTATTTGAAGAAAATTTTTATAATAAAATTAATTAATTAATTAATTTATCTCTAAAATAAGTTAAATTAACTTTATTTATGAATATATAAATATTTGTTTGGAACTGTTTTATTTAATTCTTGTTTAATATTCGACTGCAGATGTTGATCATGTTTATATCAAAAGATCTTAATTCAGAGAGTAAATATAACTTTTCTATAGAAATGAGTTCGAATTGAGACTTATTAATTTTGTTTTTCTCTTTTTATGGATATGTTGACGAATTTAAGATATAAAAGATTATTTTATGTTATTTTACATCTAGTAATTTAAAATAATTATTTGTAATATAGTAATTAATAATTATTGTTTTGATATTGTTATTATATTTATCAAGATAATATTCAATGTAAGATGCAAATTAAAAGATGGAATATAGTGTTTCTGAAAAATAATTATTTTTGAAAATTTAATTAAAAAAATCCCAATTATTCTAATTTATTATTTGATTGTTACATGATATATCATCTAATTTTTTCTAAATTGATATTTTATCTTTAATAATGTTATGTGATCAAGTCATTTTAACAATTAAATATTAATTTGTTTGAAGCAAAATTATCAAAAATAATTTGCAATATTATTTGTGTATGCTCATCCCCTAATTAAAATAAAATAAATTCAGTTAATATTAAATTAGCTTTATTTTTGACATTTTTTTAAGTTGTAATGTTCGAACAAATTTAAAGAAACGTCTTAACTGTTATTTTAAAATATTGTTCTTAATTTATATGTACAATTATTTGGTTCTTAAAAATTCAAAATACTATAAAGGAAACTTTAATAATAAATTTCATCTAATAAAAAGAACACTTTCTATTTTTGAGTATCTCACCTTTGTCTAATGTTCTCCCGCCAACCATGCTAGTTGTGCTTTTCTCCCTCACATTAATTTTTTTCTTTTGTTATCTATGGGCCATATAATAAAAGATCAAACCATCACATGACCCAACAACTAATCAGGCCCAAATCTCCAAGCTGACACTGACGAAAAGTAAGACAATGAAAATCTCGTTCGGCTCAGCTGATCCCATAAGCGCCCATATATTGCTGGCACTCTGTTTCATCCTGCAAAAGGGAAACAACATGTGTCAAAAGGAGATACATTGAAAAGAAATATCTGTATATCTGTATAAATTTAAATCTTTACACTAAAGTAACCCTTATTTTTTTTAGTAAATAGTTATTTCTATCTACACTGACAGAACTAACCATAAAAATTTGAAATTAGAGTTATATTCATGTAAGATAAGTTTCGTTCGACAAAAATAATTTGTTGTTAATTTTTTCATAATTTCGTAAATACCCTCTCTTTTTTTCTTCCTTTTCTCCTCAAAGTTCTCCCACAAAACCTTTAAAATCTTCTCATGATCCAACACAATACCACCACTCTTCGCCTCTGTCTTGTAAAAGCAGCAATCTCTGGCACCCTTTCTTCACAGACATAGCTCTAATCGTCGCAATCTCTTCCTTGAGCTACCTCGCAATTCTCTTCCCTCGCCTTCGCGGCAAGATCAGGAGCAAAGGGATTGCGTTCCCTCTGCTCAAGATTGGAGACCATCTTACGGCGCTGCTCCTGACGGCGTCGCTGGTTGAGCTTAACGTACAAGAGTTCATCGATTTATTCTCTTTCTTTTTGGCCATTTTCACTCTCGAAATTTTTTCACTGATCTCAACACAAAAGAAGGAGAATTGACTCTAGGATTTTGGTTTTATCGTTATTAGTCTTTAAAATTCTCAGGTATTTAAATTTATTTTCTCTACTCAATTATGCAAGAAAAAGTATATGGAACCAAGAGGTTACCAGCAAAAAACTAAACAAAACCACATTAATTTATATTAATAATTAATTAATTTTAAATTTTTTAAATTCAAAATTTAAAAAATTTAAAATTAATTAAGTAAACCTAATTAAAACCTATAAAAATCTTCCTTTTCTCTCTTACATTAACCTACTCCACCTCCAACAATCACACACACAGACCTCTCTCTCACCGTCAGGCCCTCTCCGCCTCCCCACCGCGACCCACTCCTCTTCTATCACCGACATCTAGCTCGTCGGATTCGCCATCGTCGACAAGAATCGCTTCCCTTTCATGAACCAGATGTGTTACCGAAGCCACCGTTACAGTTGGAGTTGAACTTGAGCTCGATCCCTAAGGTGGCGGCGATTTTGAAGGCGGGGGAACAGCCTGAGAAACCATGGAGGTGGGAAAGACAACGGGCCGCCTCTGAGGCCGAGCAAGCCAGCAGCTCCGACGAACAAGCCTTCGTTGTTGTGGCCGCAACCGATGACTACATTGGGGACTGAAACGGAGCCGAGCGTAATGGTCTCCGTCGCGAAGTCGCCGACTGTGAAAGAACCGTCGCCATAAGAAACCTCGTAAAGGCAAGTTCTGTTACGGCACTCGGAGAGGTCCAGAGACTTGCACTACGCCGCGGCTTAGGGAATTGGTGCATAGGAAGCCGATGAAGCCGGCTGGAATATTGGATCAGCTTGGTCATAGTTAAAGGGAGAGTGTGGATTCTGAAGGTTGTGTTTTTAGGGAGTATGAAGTGGGGCCATTACGGGTGTTATTAAAAAAAATATTCATTTAATATGAAAAAAAACATCCTAATACTTAACAAAAGAAATATCCAGTTATATTTTAACAAAAATAATTAAATGTCTATAAAATTTAAAAAAAAATGAAATTCTTAAAGAAATAGAGACATTCACATTTGTAATACAAAAAAATTCGAAAAATATATAAAAGAACATCCATTTAGTATGAAAAAGAAACATTCTGATACTTAGCAGAAGAAACATCCATATATATTAACTCGTAGAGATTTTGGATTTACCCAGAGATATTTGGCTGATTTTTGGCTAATACCCTTTTGATTCCCTAGCATTGTTCATTATGCAATCATTTCTATGTGAACCTTAATTTCAATTATTTTATTTTATTTTTATTTTTTGCCCCAAACACACATCTCATAGAGTAAGCTTTAAATCTCTGATTAGAGCTATACACATTTTTTTTACACCTTCAAGTAACGGATTTGAACAAGAAAGCTTTCAGATTGAAGTGAAACTTCAAAGAATCTAGAGGGAGTAGAAGATCTTGCTTTGGTAGTTGCTGATTTGGTCTATGACTATGGAATTTTGTAGATTTGGGTGGCAACTACAAGTTTTTCACATCACTTGAAGGGAAGGATTTGGATTAAAAAGTTGAATGAGTTGAAAGTGATTCACACCTTTTGCTCCTTCTGAATTAGACTATGTGCTTTCATTTTCTTTTGTTTGTTTCAATTATGTACTATTCAAGGTCCTTATTCTTTCGGAAAGAAAAAAGACTTTGTTTGCTTGTTGTTGTTATTGTTATAATTGAGCCAAATATTCTTAAACAGCTATTGTGATTTCCTTTTCGGTGAGTTTGGCGCCTTCTTCACTCGATGAAAGTTCCAGTACATGGTAGTGGTCCACGTTTGCGTCCATTGTTGTCGATTTCTGAACGAATTTTCTGACGAAATATAAGTTTCTCTACTTTTAGAGAGGGCTAAGATTTTCTCTTTTTGTTTCTTTTAAGTCTCTTGATTTTTCGACGCGTTTCTGATGCAAAAAGAGGTGGGAGTAGAGAAGTAGATTTGGTGAGATGATGAATTTTGTGATGGTGGTCATGGAAGGAAGATGAAAAAGGAAGAGTAAAGGAGAGAGTATTTACAGAATTTTAAAAAAAATTTAACAATTAGTAGTTTTTGTCCAACAAAACTTATCTTATATAGATATAACTCTAATTTTAAATTTTTATAGTCAGTTTTATTAGTAATCGAATCTTTCATCGTGAAAAATAATTATTTACTATATTTTTTTAGTTGACTACGATATCTTTTAGTCTTTTAAATTAATGACTAATTTATTATAAATTTAAATTATATTTAATTGTTTTTCTTTAACTAATAAATTATTCAGCAAATTAATTTGTTCTTACATGTTTAAGAGTCGCGCTAGGTTTGTCCATCCATTGAATCTGTATTGCACTTTCGATTTGTCATTTCAACTAGAGTACTAGACCCACAGTCAATACACTAGAAGACAAAAAAAAAAGCAAAATAAAAAGTAACAAACATGTACGAATACAACAGGTACGATTTTAGATTTTTAGTGGCAATTTCTAATTTTGGGCCCGCCATCTTCCATTGCAAGTTTTAAGACATGGTCTTTACATGTCCAAAACAAAAAATACTAATGTTTTTTTTATATAAAAAAATCAACCACAAAAAGTCTTGGTCTTATCTTTTTCTAAAAAAATTGAAAAAAAACCTATTGGATGCGAGAATTCCAATCATGACTTTTGACTAGGAATTTGTGGCATTTACATGATTTTAGGGTAGTGACAAATTCAGGCAATGATGGAATAAAATTTGGATTAGGGACGATGGTGGACATTATGAAGGAGCAAAGTGATCTTGAGAGGAATGCAAAAATAAAATTTTGATTATGTTAGACCTGAGGATTAACTAATCATTAGCTAACTTAATCCAACTTACAACTAACCTAATCCTTCGCTAATAAAGATGCCAACACCACCTGAACTTACAAAAATCCACCTAACTCTATTCCAGTGCAACCCAAAGTTTTAGCAGAACAGAAC
>NC_029793.2:126560226-126653756 GCF_000816755.2 Arachis ipaensis | reverse complement strand
TATTACAGAGTATGAGAAATTGCGTGTAAAAAAAAATGCCTTAACAACTCTTTTTTCTTATTTATAGCAGACATTTCCTTTATTATTTTACAAATTTATCCTTAATTTTTACAAATCTGCTTGTTCTTTCTGTCGGTTGATTCAGAGACTCTGTATTGGATTTAATGTCTTCTGTTATAGATTTTTTTTTGAAAATTTGGTAGCTGATTTTATAATTCTATTGGCATTCTATTAGTATTCCGCTGGTAGCATTTGTTGTGTTATGCATGTGATGTCTTCGTTGATTTTTGAGCTTCTTTGGGGTTCTGATCTTTTTTGAGATATAATCATCTAGTTATCAATAGCTCTTTTACTGATTAGGTCAAAGTCAAATTTATTCCACCATTTTACTTTTATGTTTCGGATTAAATATTATAAATTCAAAGTGTCTTCATATCCTATTGAGTCATATTCCTATGTTATTATTCAACATATTTCCGTAGTAAGAATGAAGGAAATCAGCTTGTAGTCATGTAAAAATGACGTTTTATTTTTAAAATATTCATAGGCCATGAAAAAATAGCTTTTATCGGTCCGAATTCTTGGAACCATACTTGGAACCACTTATAAAATTGAAAAGAAATTTTTTTGCGGAACCATATGAACCATAAATGGAGGTTCAGAGATAGGTACATAGTAAACTACCATGCATCTATATAATCATAGTAAGAATAATTCTAGGGTTCAAATTTTCTTGTGAAACTTTTATAGTGGAAGGAAAATTTTTTCCATTCTGATAGAGTTATTATTTTGGTGATTTTGATTTTGGAGTATATTATTTCTTTGGTGGTTAGGTCTTTATTGTGGGTTAGTTGAATTGATCCTGTATTAACTAGAATGAACTCATGGTGGGTAATGGAAAATATTTAAAAATACTATTTTATAAAGAGTTTTTCGGTCCATTTTAAACCATTCTTTTTCTAAGGCCATTATTTTTGTGGGCATAGGTTTTTCATGATAAGGATGCTCTTTGGATGGTGATTTAGTTTTAAAAAAATTAGATGGTTATAATAATGCATATCTGTTAACTGTAGATACTTCATATAAGCTTTTATTTGATGCAGATGATTTTTCGCTTTTAACAATCTATGACATTGTCAAAGGTTTAATGGTTTATTGTTTAGCTGGTAATGAAGTCATTTGTTGTTCAAGTGGTTGACCATAATCTTCACTACTTACTTGCTACATGCTCATTTCTATCTTGCAAAAATTCTCTTGTTAAAAAATCAGGCAATACATTTGATTCACCTTTAATATGTTTAATAGTAAAATTAAAACATGATAATACAGCTTGCCACCTGAAAATTATTTTTCTAGAGACTAGATTTTCAACATATTTTTTAGTACACTAGGTACATTTTTGCAATCAGTTTTGATTAAGAAGGACTTGTTAAAAAAGATCTTAAAATGGTGAAACACACAAGACAATAGCTAATATTTCTTTTTTTAACAGTTGCATAATTTTTCTGAGCTGAATTCCATACTCTAGAATGACATTTAACTATTTGTTCCTTTGATGAGTTTGGGAGAACCTATTTAAGCATTCTTCCATACTCTAATTCTGTGGCATCTGTCTCAACTATTAAGCTTGCTTTTGGGTCTGGTATGCTTAAACAAGGGATTTTCTTGACTATAATTTTTACTTTTCAATTTATTTTGGATATGTCCTCTGTCCAAGGAGGAGGTTGTTTTCTTAACCTCCTATATAAAGGTTCGCATAAGGTTCTTATTCATAGTAAAAATTCTGCTACATAATTAAGACATCCTAAAAATTTTTGTAACTATTTTTTGTTGATAATTTTATTTGAGAATTCACTTGCAAATTCGAAAGATCTTTTAACTGGGATGATTGTTCCTTGAAAAATTTCATATCCTAAAAATCTCACTTTGGTTATGAATATTTTCATTTTCTTTTCAGATAAGACAAGACCGTTCTCTTTTATAATATTGATAAATTTTTCTAAGTGATGAATGTGCTGATTAATTCCTTTAGAGTACACATTACATCGTCTAAGTAAACTATGGTAAAGTCTACATATGAGTAAAAAGTATTATTCATAAAAGGGCCAGGAAGACAGGAAGTTCACAATTCGTTTCTGCCTCAGCAGCGCTAAACACTGAACCTGGCGTTTAATGCCAGCACCGCATTTTTCGATTCTAAGAAAAGGGCTTTGTGGCTTAGTTTAGGTTATTATTTATTTTATTTTAGTTTATTTTGGATTATTGTTAAAATAAAACATGATTTTTTAGGGTTTAGATTTGATTTTTTGTTTTATTTCCAAATCAATTAGGTTAGATATAAAAGGAGAAAAGATTTAGCCCTTCGGACTTCTTCTTCTCCTCTCTCTTCCTCATTCGGCACTTTACACGTTTTTGAAACCATAGTTTTCTCTCTGAGTCATGAACAACTAAACCTCCTCTGTTAAGGTTAAGAGCTCTGTTTATTCTATAGATTAATACTATTATCATTCTACTTTTAATTAATATATTGATTTATATTCAAGGATTACTTTCGTTCTTCATCTTATGAATTTGAGTATATTGGAAGATAACTATTTTTCTACATGAATTCTTGTTGATTTTTGAAAAAGTTAACTCACTTGAATAACAGTTTGAAAGTAACTCCTCCTAAATCACTAATTGCCTGGACTTAAAATGATACGTGACATATAATAATCTTATATGAAGGCTGTAGAAGGCTTAGAGAAGGGGGGCTGAATCTATGGCCTTCTTTTACTTTAATGAAATAAGCCTTTACTTACAAACTTTTACTTAGAATCTGTTTGAACTGTGCAGCGAAAATTTTATGAGACAATTTCATTGTGTCTCATAAATATCAGAAAACAGAACTCAGAGACAGAGAAGAGAAATAACACAAGCATGTATCCTGGTTTAGTTGCCTTGTGCAATGCAACCTACATCCAGTTGTGGTGGAATTTCCACTATAGTTAAAGTATTACATACACCAATTACATAGGATTCACACAATCTTTTTCTTTCAAGTTCTCAACTAACTTGACTTGGTTATGCTAATACCTAACTCTTCACTCTTAGTGCTAACTCAACTAAGAAAGGGGCACCTCAGAGGTACAAGATACAAGACAATAGAAACAACCTAAAAAAATCTGAAATCACTCTAGGCTTTTCTCTCAAGTGTTTCACTCAGCCTTTTATCACTCATAGGCTTTTTCTTGATTCCTTTCTTTCAGCCTTTTTCCACTCAAGAAAATACAGAAATATATACATTAAAAATGAAATATAAACTGTGGAACATGAAGGATATTGATGCACTAACAGCCTCTATTGCTATAAGTTGAACCAGATTTAGCTGACTCTGATTGGGTTCTTCATCTTGGTGGAATGCTTCTTTTACGTAGAAAATACTGTCCAAGATTGATGAACTCCTCACAAAGAGACTCTTCAGAAAAAACTCCAAATTTGGTTCTCTCTCCTTACTTCAGAAAATGAAATTTTTCTTATTTGTACCTCTTTCAAAATTGCTGTCTTGGTTGCTTCTGAGTAAACTCCTTGAGCTGTGTGCTTCCCAAGCTTGTCATTTCACTTTCTTCCATTAACTCCCAAATTATTAGAAATTTTGGAACAGATCTTTTTTGCTTGACCGAATGCCTTAGATCAACAAAGATAAAAGTTTTAAAGGTAAACTTCAATCTGAACCCTTAAACAAGAGCTTCGTCCCCAAGAAACAGTTTTAGCCTTTGATTCACAGCTGTGATTATCAGAGAGCACTTTTCTATTTATCCCAAATTAGAATAATAGAAATTTGGAGAAGGAGTGAAGAAAGTAAATTGCATGCAAAATGGAAATAAATCACCTTTAACTTCTGACTTAGCTTAAAATAGTTTGATTTGGGTGATTAGACATTTGCTTTCTTTGATTAAGCTTTCTCTTTCTTTCTTCTTTGATGAAATGAGCAAGTGGAACAAAGCTCGCTCTCTCTCTCTCTCTCTCTCTCTCTCTCTCTCTCTCTCTTTCTCTCTGGTTCTTTTAATAAAGCAAACATGTGAACATTGGCTTTAGAGATCTTTAGCTTGATGGAGTCTTCATGGGTTTGGGTTGGATTTGTTTTATTTAGCCCAATTGTTTTCTTTGCATTATTTTCTATGGGTTTTGTTAGTTAGAAAATCCCACCAGCAGTGTTTTTGTTTCCTTGCATTTGGGTTGCTGTTTCTTTTGATTTTTGGCCTGCATCACTTAATCAACCATGATAAAAAAAACTAATTGGATGATTAACCCAATAAAATAATAATTGTCATCATCAATTGAAATTAGTTAATTTCTTAACTCAACAATCTCTCCCTTAATGACAAACATAGTTATGAATTTGATTACAGAGATTTAATGTACCAAAAATAAAGTACTTCCTTTTTATTGATTTCTCTTGCTTTTGAATTTTCTCCTCCTTTCCTTTTCAAGAGTTGCTCCCCCTGAATTTGTGCTCTTCTCTTCTTTTCTGTTTACAAATTCTTATAGGCTGCGTTTATTTCTAAGAACAAGACAGGACAAGACACTGGGAACAGGACAGGACAAGACACTGATGGATAGAGACACAAAATTTTGTGTTCTTGTATTTTGTTTGGTGATAAACTAGAACAAATTATGAAAATCTAATTTATTCTTATTTTTTTTTCATTCAAAAAATTTGAGATGAAAAATATAATAATAAAAAATATAATTATGACAAATTAACAAAAATAATGAAGGAAAAAATGAAAAATAAGTTGTGTCCCTTGTTAGTGTCTCTGTGTCCTTCTTGTCAGGATAGACACAAAATAAACTAATTCAGTGTCTCTGGACACATTGTCTCTGTCCATGTCTCCTCTGTCAAACACGATTTTGTGTCTCTGTATCCCTGTCTCAGTGTCCTGTCTTTGTAAACAAACACAGCCATAGGGAACACAAAAAATACTATGTGCAATTTGTTGTCCATGGATGAAGCAATCAATAAGTTTTCCAAACAGATTCAACAGCTTATGCAACAAAGCCAAACAAAACAAATTAGAGTAAAAGAACATAACAACACACAAAATCACCCCAAAACTAAACAAAACAGATCACAAAATAAATCAGCACTGAATAGACCTATAAAATAGATCAAAGTAACTAAAAATAGAGCATACATTAATGCTACTATTACTCCCCCTTTTGTCATCAAGGGAGGAGGTTAAACCAATTCCAGACCTGCAAAAGAACCGTTAGTGCAAATTCCATAATGATAAATGAACTAAGTGCAAATTAAACTAGTGGTTAAACGGTTTATAGGCATCCAAAACAAAACAAAGAGAATTCCAAAAGTTAAAGACATGAGTTTTTATAAGACAAAAGTAAATGAAGGGCTGCAGCATCACGAGATCTTTTCAGGCATCCGAACCACCTTCTTCAGAATCAGCATCGTCTTTAGGCTCAGTGGCAGCATTGTCGTCTTCTTGGAGGTTGTCAATGAATTTCAAGAAGACTGCCACTCTATCTCTGGATTTCTTGAGAAAGTTTTCATGCTTGGTGGCAAGTTTCCTCTGCTTTTTACTCATAGCAATTAGATGATTTGACTGAGAGACATACTCTTGCACCACATCCTTAACAACTTCATACAAAACAGTTTTATGTCCAGTAGAGGTTGAAGTACCCAAGGCAGATGGAGGAAGGGATTCTTCTGATTCATAGTCATCATCATCATCATCATCATCATCATCATCATCATCAAGAACCACCCTTTCAGTTCGAGTTGGTCCCTTTTTCTGCTGTTTCACTGAACCATCTCCTTTTAGATATGAGTATCTATTTTCATATGACTCATTTGACAGGTTAACACCAAAATGTTCAAAAATACAGGTTAAGAACATGCCATAAGGAAGAGCTTTATCTTTCTCACTTCTAACACAATCAAGCATATAACTTACCATTAAATAAGAAAAAGAGATTTCTGTTTTTGTGAGAATGGCATACAAAACTAGAGTATCAGTGTAAGACACCCTTTGATATGAGCCACTCTGAGGAAGGATGATATGGTTCACTATGCGGTGCAACTGAGCACGAGTGTAACCCAGGGCTTTGTGAGTTGGAGTGATTCCATCAATCAGTGAAATGTGTTCACATACATAGGCCAGAGCATCATTGTAAGAGAGACCTACCCCTTCATCCCACTTACCCGATGTGTAGACACATGTACCAATATCAGTGTATTTCAGAGAATCACTGATGGTTTTATTATGCAGAACTATGTCATGGCCTTTACATAAGAATGAACACTGCCCTCATGATAAGTCATATGAGCATAAAAATCCTTGACTAAATCTGGATAAACTGGTTTTTTTATTTTAAAAATATGATTCCAATCCAGAAATTCAAAATTTTCAGCAAAAGCAAAACTTTTCTTTTTCAGATTTGGTAAATCAACCAAAAAGGTGGGACATATGATGCGGTGAGCAATGACACCCTCATAAAAATCATTATTCATGGCAGATCAAAAACAGTATGGATTGTAGTTTGAGTGGGAGGTTATGAAGTGTGATTTGTGTGCAAAAGGGTCAATGGAAGGCTCTTTAACAGATTTGAGAGGGATTCGTGTGTTACCTCTTTGAGGACGAGAGGGAGTAGACCTAGGCTTAGGTCGAGATGGCTCAGGAGCAGGTTCCTCATTGGCAGGATGCTTCCCTTTCGATGTGCTAGGTTTGAAAAAAGTCTCCCTTGATGGAGCCGTCGGCTTGGCAGAAGAGGGGAACCGTGGTGTGGTTTTGGTTCTTGCCATTGGATCAGTACGAGGAGGAGAGGCAGGAGGAGAAGGAGATGGAGTGAATGTGCGATCCCTGAAACGAGCAGAGGGTTTAGGATTCTCAGGGAGTTTAAGGATTTGTTCACGAGGAGGCTTTGTAATTATGGTTTTCTTCCTCATTAGGTGAACCTCGATTTTGAATGAAGGGAAGCACTAATGGTAGTGGGAAAGAAACAAAGGGTCAGTGGAAGGCTTTATGAAGAGAGAGGTATAGTAACTGCCACAAGGAAATAGGTTTCTTGAAACTATGCTACTGTATCACCCATGACTAGACTTTAAAAGGACTTGACATCACAAAAAGGTGATTTGCTTTTTATTTAAAATTAAAAAATAAAACAAAATAATTTAAAAAGAAAACCCTTTTACTAAACGACAAAGTAAAAAAATGACATGTGTACTATGTAACACTCATTTAGGCCCAAAAATGGTAGAGTTTAAGGAAATATATTGGACCATACAGAATCTGAATTTGAGGGTTAGCCCAGATGATTCAGCACGTGCATTAGATCCCAGAAGATGAAGTTCAAAAAGATGATTCTTCATTTTGTCCAGAATTGTCTCATCCCAACCTGAGAGACAAAAACTTCAACAAACACATCAGCAATGCGCAAACAATGAATCATGACTTAAAATCCCTAGATTAGTTCTAAGCTTGGAAAATTTGTCTTCAGAAAGAGGTTTGGTGAAAATATCTGCTAATTGATCTTCTGATTTAACAAATTGAATGCTAATATTCTCTTTTTGAACATGTTCTCTTATTGAGTGAAATCTCACCTCAATATGTTTGGTTCTTGAGTACTGATGAACGGATATTTTATACGCTTTTTGACATTATTTTCATATAGTTTTTAGCATATTTTATTTAAGTTTTATTATATTTTCATAGATTTTAGTTTAAAATTTATATTTTTGGATTCTACTATGATTTTGTGTGTTTTTATGCAATATCAGGTATTTTCTGGCTGAAATTGAGGAGCTGGAGCAAAAGTCTGATTCAAAGACAAAGAAAGCACTACAGATGCTGTTAGGATCTGACCTCCGTGAATTCAAATAGGCATTTTTGGAGCTACCAAAGTCCAAATGAAGCTTTCTCAACAGCTATAGAAAGCTAACATCCAGGGCTTTCCATCAATATATGATAGTCTATACTTTGTTTCAGAATTGAAGGCCTAAAATAGGCGTTCAACGCCAGCCTCCAACCCTATTCTGGCGTCCAACGCCCACAAGGAGGTGACCAGCGTCCAACACCCAAAAGGGGCCCCTAGCCAGCGTTCAACACCCT
Source organism: Arachis ipaensis (assembly GCF_000816755.2). NCBI lineage: Eukaryota > Viridiplantae > Streptophyta > Magnoliopsida > Fabales > Fabaceae > Arachis > Arachis ipaensis. The sequence goes on along the minus strand of NC_029793.2, from coordinate 126,645,648 downwards.
CAGGGAGTCCTAGCACGTGGCTTACTCTTTTTCTCAGCACAAACACTCACCAAATAGGCCCTAGAATTGGATTTTCCCACTACAAGCCTTAGCTAATCATATTTCTGTATTTCTTAGTTATTAGTTTAGTATTTGAGGGAGAAGATCACCCTTGTTTAGGATCTCTCCAGCATATCATATTTTCGAACACCATTATGTATAGTATGAGTCACTAAACCTCCTAAGTTAAGGTTAGGAGCTCTGCTGAGTTTTATGGGTTAATAAAAGTACTACTGTTCTATTTCAATTCGTGTTTGATTCTCTCCTAAGATGTATCTTCGTTCTTTAACCTTAAGAATGAGTTGAGCCATCAAAAGTTATCTCTATTCTACATGGGTTTAGCGAGCATCTTTCATATGATATCAATGAACCACTAGCTTGATTATACATCTCTTAGACGACTAATCCACGACTTCGTTAGGGACTTCTCGAGACATCAGTTTAGCCGAGGTATGGGGAGATTAGGGTCTTTGTGGTAAAGGCTAGAAACAAGGCACAACATTCTCTGATCCGGAAGATTCGACCTTATTTGTGGCATTTTGAGTAGGATCACCAAGGGAATGAACTGCAGAAACTTCACCCTCATTCAGACTGGATGTGCACTAAACTTGGTGTTCAGCCTAGAGAAAAATTGGCGGCTGCCCAAACCAGCGTTGATCACATACAGCCTGCTATAGAAGAAATCATTCACAGTTGGAGTAGACAGTAAGACAGGATTGATCCAGAAGAACAAAGCATCTCTGAAGCCTTAACCATCTTCTTATCATTGAATCCACAATTACTGAGTAACGTTATTTTTATTTTACTTTACTTTTTTGCTCTTAAACAACTAAACATTTTTCTATCCACCTGACTAAGATTTACAAGATAACCACTGTTTGATCCAAGCCAACAATCCTCGTAGGATCGACCCTAACTCACTCAGGTATTACTTGGACGACCCAGTGCACTTGCTGGTTCAGTTGTGCAAAGTTTAATTCCGCGCACCATGTTTTTGGCGCGTTGCCGGGGATTGTTCGAGTTTGAACAAACTAACGGATTATTTTATTGCTTAGATTATGTATTGTCTTTAATTTTGTTTGAGTCTTTTATTTCTTTTTTGGAAAAATAAAAGATTTTTCAAAAATCTTTTCTTTTCTTTATTAATCTTTATCTTTTGTTTGAGTCTTTTGTTCTTGTTTTTGTTAGAGTTCGAAATTTTTTGAGTCTTTTTCCAAAAATTTTTAAAAATAGTGTCTTTTATTTTAGTCCTGTGTCAATCCTCAAGTTTGGTGTCTTTTTTTATCTTTGGTCCCTTTGGTGCTTTTGGTCTGTCTTTTCTTGAGTTTTTAGAAAATTGTTCTTTTTACTTTCTTTTATTTGATTTCAATTTCTTTAAATTTGATATTTTTTTGGTGTTTTTCATGCAAATTTCAAAAAATTAGTGTCTTAGCTTTTAAAATTTTAAGTTTGGTGTCCTTTAGTTGTTCTTTATTTGCTTTGAATTTTCGAATTTGTTCTTTGTGTTCTTGGTATTCAAGTTGTTCTTGTTTCTTTTCTTGTTTTGATCTTAACATTTTTAAGTTTGGTGTCTTTTGGTGTTTGTTCTCTTGATTTTCAAAAATTAGTACTTCTTTGATCTAAAACTTTTAAGTTTGGTGTCTTTTGGTTGTTTTTCTCTTTCTTCATTAATTCAAAAAATAAAAAATATATTTTCTATCTTTGTTTTGAAAATATTTTCGAAAATTTCAAGAGATTTTCAAATTTTAATTTCAAAATCACTATCTTATCTTATCTTATCTTAATTTCAAATCTTTTCAAAAATCATATCTTTTTCAAATCACTATCTTATCTTTTTATCTTTGAATTTCAATTAGACCCTATCTTATCTTATTTTAAATTTAAATTTCAAAATCTTTATCTTATCTTAAATCAATTTCAAATTTCAAAATCAAATCTTTTCAAAAAAATCAAATCTTTTTCAATTCTCTATCTTATCTTATTTCAATTTCAAAATTCAAAATTTAAAATTCAATTTTCAAAACCTTTATCTTAACTTTTTTCAAATTTCAAAATCAAACCTTTTTCAAAATTCAAATTTAAAAATTTTTCAAAATCAAATCTTTTCAAATCTTTTTCAAATCTTATCTTTCTAGATTCTTGATCTTCAAAATTTCAAATTTGAATTTTAAATCTTTAAATTTTAATTTTCAAAATTTCAAATTTAAATTTCAAATCTTTTAAATTTTAAATTTTTGAATCTTATCTTATCTAGTTTGTCTTTTTCTTTTAAATTTTAAATTTCAAATCTTTTCTTTCTTTTCAAATTAAAATTTCAAATCTTTTTGTTTAACTTTCTCTTTTTGAATTTTAAAATTTTTAAAATCAAATTTTTTATCTTTCTTTTTAAATCTTGTTATTTAATTGTTTGTCTTTCTTTTTGAATGTCAAAAATTTTTAAATCCCTTTCTTTCTAATTTTTTATTTTATTTGTCTATTTTTTTATTATTATTATTTTTGAATATAAAAAAAATTCAATTTTTAAATTCCTTTACCCTCTTTAATTTTCAAAATCTCCTTCTTTATTCTCTTCTATTTCTTTTTGGATATCTCACTGAGAGCTCCCTATACTATGACATAGAGACTCCTATTTTTCTTTGTCTCTTATTTATTTATGCAGAAACACCGAAGTCACTATGGATCAAAAGGAGAATACACGAATTGGGAGACCTCTGGGTTCCTATACATTTGACACTCCTATCGACTCAAATGACTTTAAAGTCAACCTAGACCTTATCCTGCTATTACGGCAAAAGTGCCAGTTTCATGGACACCCACAGGAAGATCCCAGTATATTCATCTCCGACTTCCTGCTGTTCTGTGACACTGTAGAGGCCAATGGAGTGGACCCTGAGGTCCCCAGGCTAAAACTCTTTCCATTTGCTCTGAGTGCTCAAGCAAATGAATCGTAGCACATGGAACTCAGAGGAAATGTGAACTCTTGGGATAAGGTTGTTAATGAATTCCTGAACAAGTTTTCTCCCTCATAGAGATTAACTAAGCTGGTGACAGATGTTCAGACATTCAGACAGAAGGAGAGCAAGTCTCTCTATGATGCTTGGGAGAGGTACAAGCTGATGTTCAGGAATTGCCCTCCCCATATGTTCTCAGGATGGAGCAAGACTATCATCTTCTATGAGGCCATCTCTGAGATAGCCAGGTAGACAGTAGATCACTTTACAGGTGATTCTCTGTACTTTATAGAGACACATGAAGAGGCAGATGAGCTCATTGAGATAGCTGCTAATAACCAATACTTATACTCCTGTGAGGAGACCATAGTTCGGATAGAAGTTCTAGACATGGAAACCTTAAAAGAAGGTGGGACAGTAGTCTTCATCAAGGAGGCCGAACCTCAGGAGCATGTTACTGAGGGACTTAAGGCAATCAAGGACCAGGAGGATCCTGAGAATGCCAGTGAGCACATCCCTACAGAGGAGAAGGAACTTCAAGTTGATTCTTCTCTGGGCATGCAAGAGGAGCCTGTGATTACCACAGAGCTTGCCATTGCAGAAGTGAAAGAGCCTCAAGAGCTACCTTTCCTAGGCATGCAAACAAAACTAGAAGATGAGACTGTGGTACTGATTAAAGAGTGCAGTGCTTTAGTCCAGAATGAACTACCAAGGAAAATGCCAGACATAGGGAGCTTTTAGCTCCTATGTCCTATTAGAAAGATCACTTTTGACAAGGCCCTGTATGATCTTGGCTTGAGTTTAAATCTGATACCTTCATCTGTGATGAAGAAGCTGAGAATTCAAGAGGCACAAGAAACAAGGATTACCTTGCATGAGGACTGGATGGTGTTCAAGGTTCTTGACCTTCTACTACCCCCTGACAAGGGAGGCACTTGCATAAAGGATTCAGCATTCAAGCCTCCTCCCTTGATTGAAACCAATTCAATCCCTCATAAGACTAAATGTAAGTTTGGTGTTGGATGTACACTATCCACCAAGAAGAAAACCCCTAAAGAAAGATGCCTAGGGGCTGGAAAACCAAAAAGATCCATACTGAAGGCTTCTTACCATAGAAGAGGAAAGTGGCAAAAAGGGACACCAGCATATTGCTGTAAGCCCAACCCTGCCTCATGTAGTGAACAAGAGCCTATCTCTTGAGCGTATTAAGCTAATCCATGAGAGCACAGGAAGGACGCTCCCAGTAAGGAGTAAGAGTTTGATCCTCTATGACTACCTTCCTCCTTAAAAAGAGCTGTCCGTCAAGCTAATGACATTACTGAAGCGCTCGTTGGGAGGCAACCCATCAATAATTAATGTTTTCTTGTTTTTCTTTAAGTTTATTTAAGTTATATTAGTTTAATTTTCATGTTTTCTTTGAGTTTATGATCATGTGCAGTAGTAAAACAGAAACAGAAATAGTCAGAGTTGAAAACAGAACACCCTGGAGCAGAGACATGGCTGGCATTCAGGGAGGCCAGAGTGGGCGTTCAATGCCCATGAAGAGCACATTGCTGGCGTTGAATGCCAGCCAGGGAGTAAATTACTGGTGTTGAACGCCAATGATGGGGGCAAAAACCTGGCATTGAACGCCATTCAGGGGGTAGACCCTGGGCGTTCAACGCCCAAATAGAGGCACAGACCTGGCGTTGAACGCCAGGCAGGAACACATTCAGGGGCGTTCAACGCCCACTTAGAGGCACATAGCTGGTGTTGAACGCCAGCCAGGAGCGGGAGTTGGGTGTTCAACGCCCATAAGGGGGCAGGGAATTCAAATTCCTTAGCCTCCCAAGACCAGTGGGTCCCACAAAAGCTCCACCTACCCCACCTACCTCACCCTCTATCTCTCCCTCCTTCTTCTCCTCTTTTTACTCTCTCATTCCCAATTGTTCATATTTGCTCGAGGACGAGCAAAACTCTTAAGTTTGGTGTTGCAAAAAGCTTTGCTTTTTTACTTCTACCACTCTTAAGTATGGCACCAAAGACTGGTGAAACCTCAAGGAAAAGGAAGGGAAAGGCACTTGTCTCCACTTCCCTCACCTCGTATGTCACCTATGCAATTCAACCGGAATTGTCATCGAAGGAGACATCCCCATTGAGGAGGACAAGCCCATCAATAAAAGAAGGATGGAGCATGTTAGAGAGCCGGCACATGGACCACAGCAAGAGCATGTGGAGCCGCCCTGAGATGCCTCAAGGATGTATTTTCCTCCCCAAAAATTTATTGGGACCAGTTGCATAATTCTCTTGGAGAATTGAGCACTAATATGGAGCAATTGAGGTTGGAGCATCAAGATCAAGTTACCATCCTCTATGAAATAAGAGAAGATCAAAGAGCCTTGAGAGAAGAACAACAAAGGCAGGGGCGTGACATAGAAGAGATAAAGAGGTCCATTAGCTTCTCAAGAGGAGGCAGTAGTCGCCATCACTAAGGTGGACCCGCTCTTTTTACTCCCTTTTGCTTGTGTTTTTCTGTTTTCCTTGTATTTTATTTTTATTATCTGTTTCTAGTGCATGCTCATCTTTATGTCTTAAAGCTATGAATTATCCATGCATCTCTCACCTTGCTTAAAAAAAATTTTATTTGAAAAAGAAAAGTAATATGCATGAATTTCGAGTTTTATCATAAGAATAGTTCAATTATCTTAATGTGGTGGCATTGCTTTTGTTTTCTGAATGCATGAATAAATAGTGCATATTTGATGTTGGAGTTTAAGAATGTTGGCTCTTAAAAGAATGATGATAAAAGTGAAGTATTATTGGTAATATGAAAAATCCAAAAAATTGATTCTTGAAGCAAGAAAAAGCAGCAAAAAGCAATAAATAAAAAAATACGAAAAAAGCAAGCAGAAAAAGAAATAAAAAGCAGAAAAAGCCAATAGCTCTTTAAACCAAAAGGCAAGAGCAAAAAGCTAGTAGCTCTTTAAACCAAAAGGCAAGAGCAAGGACCCAAGGCTTTGAGCATCAATGGTTAGGAGGACATAAAAGAAATATCTTAGCCTAGGCATCTCAAATGAGCTGCTACCCTAACTATATGCTTGTGGTGTGAAGGTGTCAAGTTAAAAACTTGAGACTGAGTAGTTAAAGTCGTGGTCCAAAGCAAAGGGTATGCTTAAGAACTCTGGACGCCACTGATTGAGGATTCTAGCAAAGTTGAGTCACAATCCTAAGGGGTTCACCTAATTAAAGTGTCTGTGGCATTTATGTATCCGGTGGTAATACTGGAAAACAAAGTGCTTAGGGCCATGGCAAGACTCTAAAAGATGTGTTCAAGAATAAAATATAACTGAACTAGGAGAGTCAATAATATCATCTGGATTCTAAGTTCCTAAGGATACCAACACTTCTGAATTTCAATGGATAGTGAGATGCCAAAACTATTCAGAAGCAAAAAGCTACTAAGTCCCGCTCATCTAATTGAGACTAAGCTTTATTGCAAACTCTGAGATTTATTGTATCTTACTCTTCTTTTTATTCTACTTTATTTTTAGTTTCTTGGAGACAAGCAATAGTTTAAGTTTGGTATTGTGATGAGTGGATATTTTATACGCTTTTTGACATCATTTTCATATAGTTTTTAGCATGTTTTATTATATTTTTATAGGTTTTAGTGTAAAATTTACATTTTTGGATTCTAATATGAGTTTGTGTGTTTTTATGCAATTTTAGGTATTTTCTGGCTGAAATTGAGGAGTTGGAGCAAAAGTCTGATTCAGAGACAGAGAAAGCACTGCAGATGCTGTCAGGATCTGACCTCCGTGCATTCAAACATGTATTTCTAGAGCTACAGAAGTCCAAATGGAGATTTCTTAACGGCTATAGAAAGCTAACATTTAGGGCTTTCCAGCAATATATAATAGACCATACTTTGTTTCAGAATTGAGGCCTAACAATTAGCATTCAATGCCAGCCTCCAACCCTATTCTGGCATCCAATGCCCACAAGGAGGTGATCAGCATCCAACGCCCAAAAGGGGGCCCCTAGGCAGCGTTCAACGCCCCTAGGGAGTCCTAGCACGTGGCTTACTCTTTTTCTCAGCCCAAACACTCACCAAATAGGCCCCAGAAGTGGATTTTCGCACTACAAGCCTTAGCTAATCATATTTCTGTATTTATTAGTTATTAGTTTAGTATTTAAGGGAGAAGATCACCCTTGTTTAGGATCTCTCTAGCATATCATATTTTCAAACACCATTATGTACAGTATGAGTCACTAAACCTCCTAGGTTAAGGTTAGGAGCTCTGCTGAGTTTTATGGGTTAATAAAAGTACTACTGTTCTATTTCAATTCGTGTTTGATTCTCTCCTAAGATGTTTCTTCGTTCTTCAACCTTATGAATGAGTTGAACCATCAAAAGTTATCTCTATTCTACATGGGTTTAGCAAGCGTCTTTCATAGGATCTCAATGAACCACTAGCTTGATTATACATCTCTTAGACGGCTAATCCATGACTTTGTTGGGAACTTCTCGAGACATCAGTTCAGCCGAGGTATGGGGAGATTAGAGTCTTTGTGGTAAAGGCTAGAACCAAGGCGCAGCATTCTCTGATCCAGAAGATTCAACTTTGTCTGTAGCGTTTTGAGTAGGATCACCAAGGGAATGAATTGCAGGAACTTCACCCTCATTCAGACTGGATGCGCATTAAACCTGGTGTTCAGCCTAGAGGAAAATTGGCGGTTGCCTAAACCAGCGTTGATCACATACAACCTGCTATAGAAGAAATCATTCACAGTTGGAGTAGACAGTAAGACAGGATTGATCCAGAAGAACAAAGCATCTCTGAAGCCTTAACCATCTTCTTATCATTGAATCCACAATTACTGAGTAATATTATTTTTATTTTACTTTACTTTTTTGCACTTAAACAACTAAACATTTTTCTATCCGCCTGACTAAGATTTACAAGATAACCACTGTTTGATCCAAGCTAACAATCCTCGTGGGATCGACCTTGACTCACTCAGTATTACTTGGATGACCCAGTGTACTTGTTGGTTCAGTTGTGCGAAGTATAATTCCGCGCATCGAGTGCAAAAGTAGATTTTTGGAAATATTGATGGCACTCATATTGTCACATAATAAGGAAATATTTTTAGCATTTAATTTATAATCAGCAAGTTATGCTTTCAACCAAATAAGCTGAGATCAACAAGAAGAAGCAGCGATATACTCAACCTCTATCCACTCTAGGCTGCTTCTTACTTGACCAAACGTTTAGGGACTTCCCAAGAAAACAACATATGCCTGATGTACTCCTTCTATCCACTCTATCTCCAACAAAGTCTGCATCACAATAACCAACTGCAGAAAACTCATGAGTCTTAGGATACCACAAACCAGAATTGGATGTGCCATGTACATATCTAATAATCTTTTTAACTGCAGAAAGATATGATTCTTTTGGTTTAGATTGGAATCTTGAACACATTCCAACACTTTGCACAATGTCAGGTCTAGAGAAAGTTAGGTACATAAGAGATCCAATTATTCCTCTATACCTAGTCTCATCAAAATTTTTCTCAATTTCTCCCTTTTCTAATTTAGAGTTGGGGTGCATGGGAGTTCCCATGGGTTTGGCATTTTTCATACCAAATTTCTTAACTAGTTCCTTGGCATACTTTTCTTAATGAATAAAAATACCATTTTTAGTTTGCTTAATTTGAAGTCCAAGGAAAAAATTATGTTCATCCATCATACTCATGTCAAATTCACTTGTCATGAGTTTTCCAAATTTAGTACAAAGGGTTTTATTTGCTGATCCAAATATAATGTCATCAACATAAATTTGGACTAGAATGAAAGAATCATTAGAATTCTTAATAAATAGAGTAGTGTCAGTGGTGTCTCTTTGAAAACCATTTTTCAAAAGAAAAGAGCTAAGTCTTTCATACCAAGCCCTAGGAGCTTGTCTTAACCCATAAAGGGATTTTGAGAGTTTGAAAACATGGTTAAGAAATTTCTCATTTTCAAAACTAGGTGGCTGTGCCACATATACTTTTCTATCTATTACATCATTTAGAAAAGCACATTTCACATCTATTTGATACAGTTTAAAACCACAATGAGCAGCATAGGCTAAAAGAAGTCTTATGGCTTCCATTCGAGCAACTAGTACAAAGGATTCATCAAAGTCTATCCCTTCCTCTTGATCATATCCTTGTGCCGCTAGCCTTGTTTTGTTTCTAGCAATGCTACCATCTTCTCCTAACTTGTTCCTAAATATCTACTTGGTACCAGTCACTTTCTTCCCATTAGGCTTTGGAACAAGTGTCCAAACTTGGTTCTTTTCAAATTCATCAAGTTCTTCTTCCATAGCCTTCACCCAATAAGGGTCATTGAGAGCTTCATGGATGTTTTGTGGCTCCACTTGAGAGAAAAAAGCAATGTTTGATTCTTCATTTGCTTTTCTAGTGGAGGAACGGGTTTTGACACCTTGTGATACATCCCCAATGATAAACTCCTGTGGATAGTTATTTAAGAATCTCTATTCACGAGGTCTTGTGGACTTAGAAGCAGATTCGGTCACTGAAGGATTCAATGATCTGGTAGTTTCAGGATTTTCACCAGATTCATGAGACAATTGAATTGTTTCCTGCAGGATTTTTTGCAGCTGCAGTTTCTGATTCACTTGACCCAGAAATTTCTTTCTCTTGATTTTGGGATTCTCCATCTTTGTCCTGAACTTGATTTCCTGCATCACAATCTTTCAAGATACTTTGAACCAAGTTAGTGTCACAAAAAGTAACATGTATGGACTCTTCTATTATTCTCGCATCTTGATGATAAACTCTATAGGCTTTTCTAGTTGTGGAGTATCCTATAAATAAATATTTATATGCTTTTGGATCAAATTTTTCTAAGTTTTCTTTATTATTTAAGACAAAACATTTACATCCAAAGATATGTAAGTAGTTCAAGTTTGGTGGGTGACCTTTCCATAGTTCATAAGGAGTTTTCTTCAAGAATTTCCTTATGATTATTCTATTCAAAATATGGCAAGCCGTGTTAACAGCTTCAGCCCAAAGAAATTTAGGAATATTGCTTTTACAAAGCACAGCTCTTATCATTTCTTGAATACTCCTATTTCTTCTTTCAACAACACCATTTTGTTGTGGAGTTCTTGAACAAGAGAAATTTTGTGATATTCTAAATTCCACTTGATGACAAGTTATCTTATGCTAGTTTCACAAGCATTTTTCACTTGTTTTCATTAGGTTTATGCACTTTCTTACACAATAAGTAAGTAATTGGATTGGAAATTCATGCATCACTTAGTTCAATTAGACATGGGTATTTGTTTGCTTTTTCATAAGGTTTTATGCTAATTTTACTTGATGTTATAAATGATGCAAATACCTTGTGATTACAGCAAACTTTGATGCAATTGTTTGATTGATAATAGGTGAAGAAGAAACAAGAAAGAAGAGGAAAAAGCAGAGGAAGTAACATTGGTGGCCAAAGTTGGCTCACCAACGTTACCTCAAACGTTGGAAGGGGGGTATGCAACGTTGGTGAACCAACGTACCTCCAACATCTTCGAAAAGTTTTAAAAACTAGATCTGGGAAAATTTTGGGCGACGCGTACGCGTTGATGACGCGTATGCATGGAAGTGCAATTCACGCATACGCGTGAGCTGCGCGCACGCGTGAAATGGCAAAATTTACCATTCACGCGTACGCGTGACCAAGCCAACGTTGGAGGTAACGTTGGTGGATAAACGCTCCCTCCAATGTACGCGATAAGAGGCCCAAAATGGGACTTGGAAAACTTGCATCGACGCTTACACGTGGACCACGCATACGCGTGGATACAGATTTTGGCGAGGCACGTAAATGCGTGAGTAACGCACACGTGCAAAAAGTCCAATCCAAGGACTTGAAGAATGAATTAGAAAGTGTATAAATAGAGAAGAATTTGATTTAGGACGAGGCTTGGCAGATTTGAGATCTGAAAGGCTAGAGAGTCAGAATCCCAAATTGGGAAACTCTGCACTCAGTTCTCTTTGTATTTTCTTTTCTGAATTTTTCTGTAACTTCTTTGTTTTCTGTTTTGATTGGAGCAATGATGAACTAAACCCCAAATTCATTAGGGGGAGGAGCCCTATTGTAATCTTATGAATCAATGAAATTCTACTTCTTCTCAATTCAGTTGTGTAGCTATAGGATATCTTCTGCTTTGATTGTGAATTATTCACTCCGGAAGGGGGTTTAATTCAATTGAATGTGGGTGTGAGCCTCGAAAGGGGAATCACCTACATTAGAATTGGAGCTCTATCCTTCACAATTCTCTTAACCAACACCATTTGGGAGGAATTGAGGTTTTGAAAATCTGTGTGGCTTATGGATAAGAGAATGTGCTCTAACTCTTCTCATAACAATTAGATCAAGGAATTGGCAAGATTGATTGTAATTAGAGAGATTGGATTGCCAAGGAATTAGGATCCAATCAATTTTAATCCGCCATAGATCTACTCTTATGATTGAGAAAGGAGTTGAGACTCAATTGGTTCATGATGGATTATGATATCTCCAATCCCTGATGAATCATTTTCTTTGAATTTCTTCAACTTAGATCTCTCTGATTTACTTTAATCTAAATCTGCTTACTGCTATTTTGATCCCCTGCACCCAATTCCCTTTCTAATTCATGCAATTTAAATTTCCCTGCAATTTAGGTTCTGCAAATTTAAATTTCTTGCAATCTGAGATTCAATTTTTTTACATTTCTTACAATTTAAGTTTTAGCTCTTTTAGTTTTTTGCTCTTTAAGTTTCAGCAATTTAAGTTTCTTGCCGTTTAAGTTTTGTCATTTTACATTCTGTACTTTTATTTTCCAGCAATTTACATTCTGTTAATGAAACTTCACTCAAATTACCAACTGTAAGCTTAACTAAATTTATCACCAAACTAAAATTGCTTGATCTATCAATACCTGTGGGATCGACCTCACTTTTGTGAGTTTTACTACTTGATGCGACCTGGTACACTTGCCGGTTAGTTTGTGTAGAATCGATTTTTTCTCATCAAGTTTTTGGCACCGTTGTCGGGGATTGATTTAGATTGACAATGATTAAGTAGGTGATAATCTAGATTAAGAAATTTTCTTTGTTTTTGTTAAGCACACTAACTGTTTGAGATTTTTTGTTTATGCTAACATTAACCACACTCTAGCAACAGAGTGCTTTGTTTGTGTTTTGGTCTGTTTGTGTTGTATGCCAGGAGGAAGAAGAGGTGCATCCACCTCTTTTGATTCTGAACCAGAGAGAACATTATTGAGATTGAGAAGAGAAGCAAGAGGAAATGGAGTGATTGGAGATGAAGAATCAGAAGAGGAAGATCAAGAGATGGAGGGTAACTTTCCTAATCCACCAGAAGAGGTGGCCAACAACAATGGCTAACCTCCAAGGAGAGTTCTAGCATCTTACACCTTCCCCAATCCAAGAAACTGTGGGAGCAGTATACTCACTCCAAATGTTCATGCCAATAACTTTGAGTTGAAGCTTCAACTTATCACCTTGGTGCAAAATAATTATTCTTATGGAGGGGGTCATCTTGAGGACCCGAATCAACACTTATCTGTCTTTCTGAGGATATGTGAAACAGTTAAGACAAATGATGTGCATCCGGATATCTACAAGTTGCTGCTATTTCCATTCTCTTTGAGGGATAAGGTATCTCAATGGCTGGAGACATTTTCCAAAGAAAGCATCAATACTTGGGATGATTTGGTGAGCAAATTCTTGGCTAAGTTCTACCTACCTCAGAATCATCAGATTGAAGACAGAAGTACAAACCTTCACTCAAATGGATGGAGAATCACTTTATGAGGCATGGGAGAGGTACAAAGCCTTGATCAGGAAATGTCCACCTGAAATGTTTAGTGAATGGGAGAGACTTCAGAATTTCTACGAGGGCTTGACTCTAAAAGCTCAAGAGGCCCTGGATTACTCTGCAGGTGGCTCAGTACAGCTAATGAAGACAGTTGAAGAAGCTCAGAATCTCATAGACACTGTGACCAACAATCAGTACTTTTATGCTCATCAAAGGCAACGCCAACCAGCTCCAAAGAAAGGTGTGTTAGAGCTTGAAGGTGTGGACACTATCTTGGCACAGAACAAATTGATGCACTAGCAAATCCAACAACAAATGGACATGATGGCAAAGAGAATTGATGGACTTCAAGTGGATGCAGTAAACCCAACGAGTCAACCTTCAAATGGATGGAGCCAAAGTGAAGAAGCTTTTGAGAAATGCAACTATGAGCAGCAACTAGAGCAAGTCCAATACATGCATAACACCTTAAGATCTTCTTATAATGACTTCCATGGGGATACATACAATCCATCATGGAGGAATCATCCCAACTTGAGGTGGGGTGATAATCAGAATTCATGGCAAAGGAACCACAATTCAAACAACTTATGCAACACAAACAACCAAAATCACTCATCCAATAACACTAACCAATTCAAAAACCCACAAAACACATACCACCAACCCCACAACAACTCACAGAACCACCAAAATAACTTCTCTACATCCTCATTCTACCTACAAAATATCCCTACAACTAATTCAAACAACTTCCAGAAATAACCATCCCAGTTTACACAACCACAACCGAATCTAGACTCTCGGCGAATCTCTAGTCTAGAGATAATGATGGAGAAACTTATGAAAGATCAAGCCTTGGCATTCAAAAAACAAGAGGCCACAATGAGGAATATTGAAAGACAAGTAGGGCAATTGGCCAGACAAGCTGAAAGACCAAACAATGCTTTTCCAAGTGATACCATTCCAAATCCCAAAGAAGAGTGCAAAACAATCTAATTAAGGAGTGGAAGAACACCGGAAAATGATAAGGTCAGCAACAAGAAAGACGTAGCAGCTAAAAAAAAAGACCAGGAGAAGCTCAAGAAGAAGGAGGAAGAGCCACAAGCTCTGAGGAAGGGAAAACAAGTCATGGAAGAGCATCCACAAGAACAGAGGAAGGAAGTGAAGCCTTACATTCCTCCTCTGCCATATCCTCAAAGGTTGAAAAAGGAGATCAAAGACCAGTAGTTTCCCAAGTTCCTGGAAGTTTTTAAAAAGCTGGAAATCAACTTACCACTTGCTGAAGCTTTAGAGCAAATGCCATTGTATGCTAAATTTCTCAAGGAACTCATCAATAAGAAGAGAAGCTGGAATGAAAAGAAAACTGTGATTTTGACCCAATAATGCAGTGTAGTGATTCAAAGAGGCATTTCACCAAAACTCAAAGACCCAGGGAGCTTTATCATATCATGCACCATAGGTAACATGACTTTGGAAAGAGCTCTCTGTGACTTAGGTGCTAGCATCAATTTGATGCCTCTCTCAATGATGAAAAAGCTTACAATAGAAGAAGTTAAATCCACCATAATGTCATTTCAAATGGCGGATAGATCACTCAAGATACCCAATGGGGTTATGGAGAACTTATTTGGTGAAGGTTGGGGAATTCATCTTCCATGCCGACTTTGTCATCTTAGACATAGAAGAAGAGGGACACAACTCAATTATCCTGGGGTGACCTTTCTTAGCTACAACAAGGGCCATCATTGATGTGGAGAAAGGTGAAATGATCTTTAGGGTGCATGATGAGTAAATGATCATCAATGTCTTTAAAGCAATGCAATATCCCCATAAGAAAGAGAAGCACATGAGAGTGGAAATGGTAGAAGACTTGGTGGAAGAAGTGCCTGGAACAAGCAGTCAGGAGGAATAAGAAGAAGAAATAGAAGCTGTCATGGATGAACATGTGACTGAAATCTCTTCTGAAGACAAGACAGAGGAGGCACCAAAGCAAGAATTGAAGCCTGGTGCACGGAATTATGATCACACTTTTCACAACTCCGGTACAACTAACCAGCAAGTGCACTGGGTCGTCCAAGTAATAAAACCTTATGCGAGTAAGGGTCGATCCCACGGAGATTGCTGGCTTGAAGCAAGCTATGGTCATCTTGTAAATCTTAGTCAGGCAGATTTAAATGTTTATGAGTTTTGATAATTGAAAGGTAAATAAAATGTAAATTAAAATAAAGATACTTATGTAATTCATTGGTGGAAATTTCAGATAAGCGTTTGGAGATGCTTTGTTGCTTCTGAACCTCTGCTTTCCTATTGTCTTCATCCAATGCGTGCTCCCTTCCATGGCAAGCTGTATGTTGGTGGATCACCGTTGTCAATGGCTACCATCCGTCCTCTCAATGAAAATAGTCCAAGTATGGTTTCTGTACGGCTAATCAACAGTCAGATCTCTCGTCTTTGATGAAAAATACCAGGTACAGCTATCGCACGACTAATCATCTGTCGGTTCTCACTTGTGTCGGAATAGGATCTCTCTATCCTTTTGTATATTGTCACTTCGCCCAACATTCGTGAGTTTTAAGCTCGTCACAGTCATCCCATCACAGATCCTACTCGGAATACCACAGACAAGGTTTAGACTTTTCGGATCTCAGGAATGCTGCCAATTGGTTCTAGCCTCTACCACGAAGGTTCTAATCTCACAGATTTGAATGCTCTGTTGTCAGGAGAGGCAAGTCAAATCCGTGGATCAGAGACCCAAGAGACTATACTCCGGCTGTCGTCCAATGACTATGTTGAACATCATGTAGACCGCTTGTGGTTGTCAGGCACACGGATCTTGGCTAAGCGAGTAACGAAGATAGTGGGTGATTGTCATGGGTCACCCCTTCATTCTGACTTAACTGAATTAAGTACGAGAGTATATCTTGAAGATGAAGTAAGCGTGAATTGAAAGAGAAACAATAGTACTTGCATTAATTCATGAAGAACAGCAGAGCTCCGCACTTTAATCTATGAGGTGTAGAAACTCTACCGTGGAAAATACATAAGAGAAAAAGGTCTAGGCATGGCTGAATGGCCAGCCTCCCCAAATGTAACATAAAACTGAAAAAAAAGGTTCCCATACAATAGTAAAAAGTGCTATTTATACTAAACTAGTTACTAAGGATTACGGAAAATAAGTAACTAAGTGCAGATAGTGCAGAAATCCACTTCCGGGACCCACTTGGTGTGTGCTTGGGCTGAGCATTGAGCTTTACACGTGCATAGGCCATTTCTAGAGTTAAACGCCAGCTTGGATGCCAGTTTGGGTGTTTAACTCCAGTTCTGGCGTTTTACGCCAGAAAAGGGTCTCTGGCTGGCGTTTGAACGTCAGTTTGGGCCATCAAATCTCGGGTAAAGTATGAACTATTATATATTTCTGGAAAGCCCAATATGTCTACTTTTCAACGCAATTAAGAGCGCGCTAATTGGGCTTCTGTAGCTCCAGAAAATCCACTTCGAGTGCAGGAGGGTCAGAATCCAACAACATCTGCAGTCCTTTCTCAGCCTCTGAATCAGACTTTTGCTTAGATCCCTCAATTTCAGCCAGAAAATACCTGAAATTATAGAAAAACACACAAAATTATAGTAAAGTCCGGAAATATGATTTTTGCATAAAAACTAATAAAAATATAATAAAAAGTAACTAAAACATACTAAAAACTATGTAAAACAATGCCAAAAAGCGTATAAATTATCCGCTCATCAAAGCCCCTTCCTCCTCATCTCAAATATGCATTCCTTGGAGGAGAAGAGACCTTTTCAGTGATCATCAATTCATCCTTAAGCATGAAAGATGAAGAAAAACTGATTGAAGTGCTGAAAACTCATAAGACAGCTTTAGGGTGGACAATTGATAACATCAAGGGTATAAGCCCTGCAATTCGTATACACAAGATCTTGTTAGAAGAAGACTCAAAAATAGTGGTACAACATCAAAGGAGGCTTAACCCAACATTGAAGGAAGTTGTTCAAAAGGAGGTGATGAAACTGTGGAATGCTGGAATCATATACCCAATTTCTGACAGCCCTTGGGTGTGTCCAGTCCAAGTGGTGCCAAAGAAGGGAGGCATGACTGTCATCTTCAATGAGAAGAATGAATTAATCCCTACAAGGACAGTGATGGGGTGGAGGATGTGCATTGACTATAGGAGGTTGACTGATGCCACAAGGAAGGATCACTTCCCTCTCCCCTTTATTGATCAGATGCTAGAAAGATTGGCTGGCCATGTTTACTATTGCTTTTTGGATGGATATTCTGGATACAATCAGATAGTGGTTGACCCCAAGGATTAAGAAAAGACCTCATTCACTTGTCCATTTAGAGTTTTTGCCTACAGGAGGATGCCCTTTGGGCTATGCAATGCTCCAGCAACTTTTCAAAGGTGTATGCTCTCCATATTCTTTGACATGGTAGAAAAATTTTTAGAGGTCTTTATGGATAACTTTTCTGTCTTTGGAAACTCTTTTGATACTTGTCTGCACCATCTAACTCTTGTCTTGAAAAGAAGCTAAGAAACAAATTTAGTTTTGAATTGGAAAAAATGTCATTTCATGGTACCATAGGGTATAGTTCTTGGGCATAAGGTTTCAAGCAAGGGTATAGAGGTTGACAAAGCTAAGATATAGATCATAGAAAAGCTTCCTGAACCAGTCAATGTGAAAGCAGTGAGAAGTTTTCTTGGGCATGCTGGTTTTTATGGAAGATTCATCAAAGACTTTTCAAAGATAGCTAAACCACTAAGCAACTTGTTGGTGGGTGACAATCTATTTGTCTTTGATGAAAGTTGCAAGCATGCCTTTGAAACTTTGAAAAATAAACTCACTACAGCACCAATCATCACACCCCCAGATTGGGACTTTCCTTTTGAACTTATCTGTGATGCAAGTGATTTTGCAATTGGTGCTGTATTGGGACAGAAAAAGGATAAGTTGCATTATGTTATATACTATGCAAGCAAGGTGTTAAATGAGGCACAAAAAAATTACACCACCATAGAAAAAGAACTCTTGGAAATTGTATATGCATTTGATAAATTTAGACAATACTTGATTGGTTCAAAAGTTATAGTATATACTGATCATGTTGCTTGCAAGTATCTCATGTCTAAACAGGATGCCAAGCCAAGACTTATCAGGTGGGTGCTGTTGCTACAAGAATTTGACATTGAAGTGAGAGATATGAGAGGAAGCGAGAACCAAGTTACAAATCATCTGTCAAGACTGCCACAAGAGATTTACCAGGATGCACTACAACCAGTGAATGAGAAGTTCCCAGATGAGCATCTTCTTCAAGTCCAACAAGCGCCATGGTTTGCTGACATTGCAAACTACAAAGTGGGAAGAAGGATTCCTCAAGAGTTCACCAAGCAACAAGTGAAGAAATTACTCAATGAAGCCAAAAAATTCTTGTGGGATGAGCCATTCTTATTTAAGAGGTGTTTAGATGGAATGATAAGAAGGTATGTTCCTGAGAATGAAATAAGAGACATATTGTGGCACTGTCATGGTTCAGCTTATGATGGACACTTTGGGCCAGAAAGGACAGTTGCTAAAGTGCTTCAAAGTGGATTCTATTGGCCAACCATATTCAGAGATGCTAGAGAATTTGTGCACCAATACAATGAATGCCAGAGAGCTGGAGGACTAACAAAGAGGAATAAAATGCCTCAAAACTTCATTCTAGAAGTGGAAGTGTTTGATCTCTGGGGCATAGAATTCATGGGGCCGTTTCCCCATCACATTCCTTCAAATACATATTGGTAGCAGTAGAATATGTCTCCAAATGGATAGAGGCTATAGCAACAATCACATGTGATGCACCAATCATGCTTTAGTTTCTTAAGAGACACATCTTCACCAGATATGGGGTACCTAAAGGCCTTATTAGTGATGGTAGCATCCACTTTTGCAACAGACAAATGGAAAAGCTTCCCCATAAATATGGAGTAATTCACAAAGTGGCCACACCATACCACCCTCAGACTAATGGTCAGGCTGAATTGGCAAATAGAGAGCTAAAGAGAATCTTAGAGAAGACAGTTGGGGTCACAAGAAAAGACTGGACAAGAAATCTGGATGATGCTCTATGGGCATATAGAACTTGTTCATACCCTGGGTCGAGCTGTCTGACTCGGGATGTTTAGCGACATGGCGACCGACCTCTTCAGGTCTGACTATCCGATCTCTTCTTAAAGAGATCGGCCAAATCAACAGGAAAGCCCAATAAAGGGCCCAAATAGAGGAACACGACCCGAATCCAAAGGCAATCCAAGCCTATAGAGATAAAGGCGGTTCCCTTGAAGATAAGTTGACTTCACCCAAAATAAGATAAGATAAGATAAGATAACTAACTTATCTTATCAGAAAGGTCAGCCCACACTACTATAAATACACTAGAGCACCCAGGTATAACTCATACTCTGATTCTACTAAAAACCTGTTTAATACCCATGCTAACTTAAGCATCGAAGTCTCTTGCAGGTACCCCCACCCTCCGGTGACCAAGGATCAGCAGTACAGCCATTCCCACAAGTCAGACACGACAGCTCTGTCTGCCACCCACCAGCCGGACCCGTCATCTTCGACCAGTACAGAAGATCTCATCCGAGATCGACCTATAGTTTCAGGTAACCCTCGGAACATTGGCGCCGTTGCCGGGGAACCTGAAAGTCATCCCATCACCATGGCGGACGAACAGGATAACGACCACAACTCAGATCTAGAGGACAGAATGCCGCACAAAAACACGAGTGCCACACCAAAAGACACTCCGGAATCTAACGGAGACAAAAACTCATCACATCCGGGAGTAATAGAAGCACTTTAAGATCGCCTAAAGCAACTCGAAAAAGAAAGCCAGTACCAGCAAGAAGTCGGCAAGGATCTACAAAGAGAGGTAAGGCGATGTCGAGAATTAGAAGATAAACTCCTACAACTTGAAGCCGATCTCAAAGCAAAGGCTACCCGGACCACCCCTGAGGACAACTCTCGCAAGGATCAAGATCCATTCACTAGGGAAATCATGAAGACTAAAATCCCTAAAGACTTCAAACTTCCGGATATGAGTTTTTATGATGGCACTACAGATCCCAACCATCACCTCAGTAACTTCAGAAGCAGAATGTACCTCACCGACGCCTCAGACACCGTTCGCTGCAAAGCTTTTCCAACGACTCTCACGAAGACAGCAATTAGATGGTTCGACAACCTACCTCCAAAGTCCATCTCCAACTTTGATGACCTGGCCAAAAAATTCCTGGCCTGATTCTCCATCCAAAAAGACAAGGCTAAGCACGCCCCCAGTCTACTAGGTATCAAGCAAGGAGATCGAGAAAGTCTTCGCAACTACATGGAAAGATTCAACAAAATATGCCTAGACATACAAAGCTTACCAACAGAGGCTGCCGTCATGGGCCTCATCAACGGCCTACGAGAAGGACCTTTCAGCCAATCTATATCAAAGAAATATCCCACATCCCTAGATAAGGTACAAGAGCAGGCAGAGAAGTACATCAACATGGAAGAAAATTCCCGACTTGGAGAAGCCTCGAAATCCGGTTTCACCTACCGAGATAAAGATAAAGAATCCAAGAAGAAAGAAGATCGAACGGGCGAAAAAATAAAAAAGTATCATAATTACACCCCTCTTCGGGTGTCCCTTGTGGATATTTACAAAGAAGTCTATAACACAGAAAAGATACCCCCGGCTCGACCACTCAAAGGCAAAAGAGGAGGAGGAAATCGGAATGAATACTGTGAATATCACTAAGTCCGAGGGTATTCCACCAACAAATGCTTCGACTTAAAAAACATCATAGAAAAATTAGTAAGAGAAGAAAAACTAGATCGATTTCTGGCCACCTGAGATGATGATCAAAGAAAGAGAAGAAGGGATGAAGATGTCGGACGAATTGAGCGATCACCTCGTACGCCAGAAAGACATGTCCATATGATACATGGAGGATTTGCAGGTGGAGGAATCTCCAAATCATCCCGCAAAAGATATCTCAAAGAAATATATCATGTCGAAGGAAAGGAAGAAGCTCCCGACATCCCTGTAATCACATTCACCAAAGAAGATACATCCGGTATCATCTCAGGACAAGACGACCCCATGGTCATCACCATCATACTGGAAAACGCCAATCTCCACCGCACATTAATAGACCAAGGGAGCTACGCCGACAATCTATTCAAAACTGCCTTCGACAAGCTCGGCTTAGAAGAAAAGGAGCTCAGAGCATACCTGAACAGCTTGTTCGGACTGGGAGATACCCCAGTACAACCACTGGGATACGTGTCACTACATACAACCTTCGGAAAAGGGAACCAATCCAGAACACTCAAGATAGACTACATCATGGTCGACGTGAGTTCAGCCTACAACGCCCTAATAGGTCGGACAACACTAAATCAACTCGGCGCAATAGTCTCAACTCCACATCTATGCATGAAATTCCCAACTACAGAAGGGATAGCTACAATAAAAGCAGATCAAAAGACGGCACACCGCTGTTATAACGAAAGTCTAAACCTCAGAGGCAGAGGAGAAGAGTTCCATACAATTGAGCTCGGTGGAATTCAGAAACATGAAGAACTCCGTCCGAGCCCGAGGGTGAAGTAGAGAAAGTTCAGATCGGAGACACCTCGGACAAAATAACTAATATTGGCACGATCCTGACGGGAGATGTAAAAGAATTACTAGTACAGTTTTTACGAGATAATGTCGATCTCTTCGCATGGAAAGCCGTAGACATGCCAGGCATAGACCCCAAGCTAATGTGTCATAAGTTGGCGGTCTATCCAGGATCTCGGCCGGTACAGCAGAGACGAAGAAAACTTGGGCCAGAATGATCCCAAGCTGTGGAAGAACAGATACAAGCACTACTAGAGGCAGGATTCATATGAGAAGTCAAGTACCCGCTATGGCTAGCTAACGTCGTCTTAGTGAAAAAATCAAATGGGAAGTGGCGAATGTGCACTGACTATACAGATCTCAACAAAGTCTGCCCAAAAGATCCTTATCCACTCCCAAGTATCGACGCCCTAGTGGATGCCTCATCCGGATATAAATACCTCTCGTTTATGGACCCATATTTCGGATATAATTAAATTCCCATGTACCCACCAGATCAAGAAAAGACCTCATTTTTGATGCCAAAAGCAAATTACTGCTACATTGTAATGCCTTTCGGTCTCAAGAATGCGGGAGCTACGTATCAAAGGCTAATGAATAAAGTCTTTTCAGATCATATCGGAAAAATCATGAAAGTCTACGTGGACGACATGTTAATAAAGACACAAAGCGTAGAGACATTACTGTCTGACCTGGCTCAAGTATTCGACACTATAAGGAAGCATGACATACGACTCAATCCCGCAAAATGCACCTTTGCAGTAGAAGCGGGCAAATTCTTAGGTTTCATGCTCACACAAAGAGGAATTGAAGCAAATCCAGAAAAATGCCGGGCCATACTCGATATGAAGAGCCCAACTTGTGTCAGAGAGGTACAACAACTCAACGGGAGATTAGCAGCCTTATCCAGATTCTTAGCGGTATCAGCGATAAGATCTCTCCCCTTTTATGCCACTTTAAGGAAAGGGAAGAAATTCGAATGGACAATGGAATGCGAGCAAGCCTTCCAGGATTTCAAAAATTTTCTGGGACGACCACCTATCCTAACTCGACCACGAGAGGAAGAACCACTCGTATTATACCTTGCGGTAGGAAGTCAGGCAGTAGCCTCAGCGCTGGTTTGAGAGGATGACAAAGAGCAACAACCTGTATACTTCATTAGTAAAGCGCTGCAGGGATCCAAGCTGAACTACCAAAAAATAGAAAAGTTTGCCTATACTCTCATACTAACATCTCGACGACTTTGCCCGTACTTCCAGGCTCACACCATTAAGGTTCGAACCGACCAGCCCATAAAAGGGATACTGCAGAAAATAGATCTAGCAGGTAGAATTTTACAATGGGCAGTCGAGTTATCCGAGTACGACCTCCAATATGAAGCTCGGATAGCCATCAAATCACAGTACTTGGCCGACTTCATCGCAGAATTCACAGATACCCCGGAAACCCCCACAGAATGGAATCTCTACGTGGACGGTTCTTCGAATAAGACTGGAAGCGGCACAGGTGTGATAATAGAAAGCAACCAAGGAACCCAAGTTGAGCTCTCCCTCAAATTTGGATTTCTGGCCTCAAATAACCAGGCAGAATATGAAGCGTTACTAGCTGGTTTGAAACTGGCTAAGGAGGTTGGAGCTCAAAAACTCAACATCTTCAGCGATTCACAAGTAGTCACCTCACAAATAACAGGGAGCTACCAAGCCAAAGATCCCACCATGAAAAAGTATTTGGTTAAAACCAAGGAACAGCTCGGACAACTCGGGGAATATAAGATCTGCCACATACCCCGCGAACAAAATGCCTGAGCTGACGCACTCTCAAAACTAGCCAGCTCCAAACCAGGGGGAAACAATAGAAGCCTCATCCAGGAAATGCTCCAAAACCCTTCAATCTCAGAAGAAGAAAAAGTCCTAGCCATAACAGGTCGGGATCAAGGATGGATGACCCTCAAAATTAACTACCTCAAAACAGAAGCACTCCCCACGGATGAAAAGGAGGCAAAGAGGTTAAAATAGGAGGCTCAATACTACACTATCATAAATAACACCCTGTATAAAAGAGGGATTTCAATACCACTATTAAAATGTGTGCCGACCTCCCACACAAGGGAAGTTTTAGAGGAAGTACACAGTGGCATCTGTGGTAATCATCTCGGAGCATAAGCCCTCACAAAAAAATACTCCGGGCGGGATTTATTGGCCAACTCTACAAAAGGAAGCTACAGAGTTTGTAAAGACATGTCCACCATGCCAACTTTCACATCGCTCCGCCAGAAGAGCTCATCAGCGTAACTTCACCTTGGCCATTTGCAAAATGGGGACTCGACCTTCTTGAAACCTTTCCTCAGGGATCGGGACAAGTTAAATTCCTCATAGTAGGGGTAGATTATTTTACAAAGTGGATCGAGGCAGAACCCCTAGCTAATGCTACTGCTCAAAGAAGTCAAAAATTCCTATATAGAAACATTGTCACAAGGTTTGGGGTCCCATACTCCATCACCACAGACAATGGCACCTAATTCACAGATGCAGGCTTTAGAAAATTAGCAACCGATCTGAACATAAAACACCAGTTCACCTCCGTCGAACATCCCCAAGCCAATGGACAGGCTGAAGCAGCCAACAAAGTCATATTGGCCGGGTTAAAATGGAGATTACAGGATGCAAAGGGAGCTTGGGCTGAGGAACTCCCACAAGTCCTATGGGCATATCGGACAACGCCACACTCCACCACAAAGGAATCACCCTTCTGACTAGCTTATGGAGTGGAGGCAATGATCCCGGTAGAAATTGAGGAAGGGTCGCATAGAGTAGTACACTACAATGAAGAAGCCAACTCCCAACTGCAAAGGGAAGAACTCGACCTACTCCCGGAAGTCCAGGAAAGAGCTCGGATTAGGGAAGAAGAACTAAAACGTCGAATGGCTTCAAGATATAATCAAAAGGTAGTGCCGCGAGGCTTCACGGAAAAGGACCTCACTCTAATCCGAAATGATATTGGAACAACTCGATCGGGAGAAGGAAAGCTGGCAGCAAACTGGAAGGGACCCTACCGAGTCATAGAAGTACTTGGGAAGGGCTACTACAGACTGTCCGAACTCGATGGACGAGAGCTCCCCAGATCGTGGCACGCCTGTAACTTAAGAAAACACTCTTTTTCCTGAAAAGGTTTTTTAATGAGGTACCAAGCTAAGACCTACAAACTATCCGACTTACAGGGATGAAAAATTCCCACATGTATATATTTGCACTTTCTCTTTGAATAAAATGCATTTTAGATATTCTACAAATTCTCAAGACGCATTAATCTAAAGCATTCATCTCCCGATTATAAAGCGACAGATCGGCAGAAAGTGAAAAACAGACTCACAGCACGATCACGATAAAGACCAATAGAGATGAAAGCGCGATTCATCTAAAGGTCGAGCAAATAAAGATAGAAACCACTTTCTACAAATCGGAAAAGATGAAAGCAGAATAATGCAAGAAGTTATCGAAAGTGATCCAGAAAAAGAACCTGACGAGGTCTTATGGATTGCTAAATAATAACTTAAAGACTGGTCGACGTTAAGAAGTCGGACCAAGTCAACCCAAGTTATCAGCAAATCCTTGGAAAGAGGTCTGGCCAACCCTATAAAAGAGGAATTGCTATAACTTAGAAGAGATCGACACGACGAAGTCGGTCTCTTACGAAAAATAAGTTATAAAAGTAATCCCTGAAAGAGACCTGACAAAGGTCCAAGAAAGAGGATTACAAAAATAACTTAGAAGGGCCCGACATGACAAAGTCGGCCCAAAACAAAACAAGTTATAAAAGTAATCCCTGAAAGAGACCTGACAAATGTCCAAGAAAGAGGATTACAAAAATAACTTAAAAGGGCCCGACATGACAAAGTCGGCCCAAAACAAAAAAGTTATAGAAGTAATCCCTCAAAGAGACCTGACAAGGGTCCAAGAAAGAGGATTACAAAAATAACTTAGAAAGAGGACGACGTAAAGAAGTCGACCTCCTACGAAAAGTTATAAAAGTAGTCCCTAAAAGAGACCTAACAAAGGTCCAAGAAAGAGGATTATGAAATAACTTAGAAGAGATCGACATGACGAAGTCGGTCCACTACAAAAATAACTTGGAAAAGGACGACGTAAAGAAATCGGTTATGGATAAATACAAGTAAGAGCAAGCAAACTGAAATACGAATTGGATCCACGCATCTACGACCTCTAAGTACAAAGCAGTCCAAAGAGGCTGAGCAGCAAGGCTCCAGTATTCTAAAAACCCAGAAAAGTGCCAAGACAAGTGTAAACAAGCATGCTATAGAATACAATATTATAAAGCTTCAGGGTCAAGCCCAAAAGCTTGAAAGCTAGTTGTTTTTTAAAACAAAAGTTGCTAAACAAGCAACCAAAAGGAGTTCCAGCAGTCAGCAAAATATTCAACTATACAAAATAAAGAGTTTTAAAGCCCACAAGCCGGGCCAACTACGCAAATATCCAAAGAAAACTCAGCTAAAGATTAGAAGACTTTTTAGCAGCATCAGTCTGAGGTGAAGGCGGGCGAGCCTGGAGAGGCACAGCATCCACGGTACCATCATCCCGGTTCAAGATATGACAGTCCGGATAAGAAACAGAATGACCAACCTCAACCGGAGGAACTGTAGAAGCGGACACCTTGGCAGAAAGCACAGGGCAAGGATCAACATAATCATCATCTTGGTCGTCGGGGACAATCTTACCATCCCTCATAACATTGTCCAGGCTAAAGAGAGTAAGGTCAACCTCAGGAGCAAGAACTTGAACTTGCTCTTTTAAATTATCATAGGCAGCGTTCACACTGCCGACGAGGTGACCTTGTTGCTCGGAATAGTCTACTCGGGCAGACTCCAGCTCCTCCCTCAGACGCACCACCTCCCGATAAGATGTAACGTAACTGTCCTTATGCCTCAATGCCGTGTCCTCGGCCAACCGCACAGAAGTCGCCAGAGCAAGGGAACTCACTTTTTCGTTCTCCAGATCCTTCTCCAACTTGGCTACCTTTACCTCAAGCTCTTCCTTCAGGCCCTTCATCCGGTCGAACTCCTGTTTAGCCTCCTCCATAAATTCTTTGGTGGCATGGAGAGGAAGATTCTGAGCAGTTCGGTATAGGGCAGCCCCCATATATGCCATTTTATTACTGTTTCAGGTCATAAAATCCAGATGGCGAATGATTGATACATCATCCATAGGGAGGGCACTGTAGGGACCGATTTGCTGATCTACGAACTCGATTGTATTAAAATCAGGGGCGTCAAGGTTAAAGGCCTCAATTGTTTTTTGTTTCTTGTTGGGAGGAGCACCAGAAGTAGTGGCAGAAGTCTGTGGAGGATCATTCAGACGAACTTGAGGAGTGGGATCACCTTCCTCGGCCCAGGAGAACTCGGCACGGGCGGCATCACTGGAACTTGAGAAGATCCCTCTCTGGCCGCGTTGGCCGAGATGTTTTGAGCAGTAGCAGCCTTCTTTGCCTTCTTGTAGGCCTTCATGGAATCATTGTTTTTCGACATCTCTGAAAATACAGAATCAACCATAATGATGAGTTACAACCTAGGAGAAGAAAAACTAAGAAACATGTATAGAAACAAGTCAGACAGTACCCAAAGCAGTTCGAACCAAAGATGGATCACTCAAAAATCTTTTTGTATCCAGATGGGGTGGTTTCCCCCACAAATCTTCAAGAACAACTACAAAAGCCTGCTCAACCTCATTAAGCATCTCCCATGTATAACGAGGCACTCTCACATTCTTTTGCCATTCTAGAGGAAAAGCAGGCTCGTCATTCTCATCAAGAAAAAAGGGGCGGACCCCCTCAACAGCACGGACTCGGAAGAAATAATTCTTAAAATCTTTAAAAGACTCATCGTACATGGCAAAAACTTTATGTCCCTGGGCCGATCTGAAAGAAACCCAGGAAGCTTTCTTTTTGGAAGAACCTCCAGGCTTGGCCAAGACAAAAAGATAGAGGAAAAGAGTTTGAGAAGGTGTTATGCCTAACTCTTGGCAAAGCAGTTGAAATATCTTGATAAAACCCCAGGAATTCGGATGAAGCTGGGATGGAGCAATGTTACATGACCACAACAAGTCGGTCTCGAAAGCAGTAAAAGGAAAAGTAACGTCCAACTGGCTGAAGAAATATTCATAGGCATAGAAGAAGGGACGCTCCCCCTCGACGGAAGTAGGAAAACAAGCCCTCTCATCAGAGTCAGGAGCTACAAGCTCATAATCCCTCTCCCGAGCACTGTTACCACAAATCCTATGACGCTTCCTCAGCTCTACACAAAATTCAGCATCCACGACAGAGACACACATTAGGACAAGGGAGTCCAGCGAATCGGACATCCCCTCGGGAACTTTGGAAGACATCTCTACAACGTTATTGCGAGAAGACATGAGGCCAACTAATCCTACAAAAAGAAAAGAAGATTGGATTACTAAAAAACATCTTGGAGGAGGGGCAAAACAACTCGACTAATATGATACAGACAAACAAACAGAAAAGGAAAACCCCAAGACTCAAACCAAAGTCCTAGGGTATCCTTTGGAGGCAGTGGCAAAGCTAGGTTTCAGGAAAAATCTACAGCTTACGTCCCGGCATTTCCCAAACAAGAAAAGAAGATTTCAAGTAGACAAACGTTTTGAAAAAGGGAAGTAAAAACACAAAAGTCATCTAAGCCACTATCTTTCTATAGTCTATCAGCAAAAAGCATTGTCGACATCAAAAATGCCAAGCAGAAAATCATCAAAAACACAACCTTTTTCAGAATCAAACAAAAACCATCATCGAAAGCACAAGCAGAAACGGTGATAATATGCAAAAGCTCTAAAAGCATCAAGCAACAGGAAAGGCGAAAAAGTTCATACGAAAGACGAAGAAACTCCCAGAACACACAATACAACAGCAATTAGGCACAACAAAAATAGAAAGATCCAAACTTTCTCCAAGCAAAATCAAAACTTCGCCACAAAACCAAAGCCAAAGCAACGAAAGAGAAAAGTAATTGCAAAATGGAACTAACCTGGAGAAATGAGAAGCTCCGGAAGAAGTAGAAAGGAAGGAATCCCTGGATCGCTGGAAGATACTTGATAAACCACTATTTTATTGTTTATAATGTGTTTAATTGTGTGGTTTTATCATGATCTTTAACCACTTATTCATATAATTAGCATGCATTTATATTTCCTTCCTAAAATTATTACATGATTGAAAACTTGCTTCCTAGAGACTTTTAATTGCGCATTTTAATTCTCCTTTATTCCATTCGATGCCGTGATCTGTGTGTTAAGTGTTTCAGGATTTATAGGGCATTAATGAATTGGAAATTGGAAAGGAAGCTTGCAAAAATGGAAGGAACACAAGGAATTGAGGAGATGACCAGCGAGAAGTGACGCGGCCGCATGGCTCACGCGACCGCGCGAAAGAGAGGAAATTGCAGTGACGCGGCCGCATGGCTCACACGACCGCGCAGATTGGAATAGCGCAAGTGACGCGGAGGCGTGGACGACGCGCCCGCGTGGCAAAGTAGAACGTTGAATGACGCGTCCGCATGAATGACGCGATCGCGTGACGTGCGCGATCTGCATAATCTGCAGAATCGCTGGGGCATTTTGGGCCATGTTTTGGCCCAGTTTTTGGCCCAGAAAAGCAGACTAGAGCCAGGGAACATGCAGAGACCTAAATCAACATTCATTCCGCACAGTTTTTAGTTTTTTTTAGATCGAGTTTTACTCCTCTTCTAGGTTTTCACTCTACACACTCATAGCTCTTAGGATTTTTAATTCTATTGCTCTTTGCATTGGGATATTGAGAAGAGTTATTACCTCATCAAGACTTCGTCATTCTAGTTCGTTTTCTTTACTTGGCTTTACTCTTCCATGTCCTTTAATTTACTCAATTTTAGTATTGGATTATTTTAGAATTTATTAATACAAGAGTTACTTTTAATTTTAATTGATTCCTTTGAGTTTTATTTATCATGTCTTTCTTTAATTCTCTTTTCTATGTTATGAATTCCACATTCACAATGAGCGAGTAGTTTCCTAACTTGATGGGGAGTTGATTGAAAGGAACTCTTGAGTTGGAATGCTCAAAAGAGAAATTGTAATTGGGTCTATTGTTGGATTGCTCTCTAGTCACTAACGCCAGTCCTTCCAAGTAAGAGGATTGGGACTTGTGAATAGAAACAGCATTCCAACTTGTTTGACTTTCCCTTACTTAGTAAGGGATAACTAAATAGAACAACCTTCAATTATCAATTAATCTTGAGAGTACTGCAACAAGAATAGGGCTTCCAACTAATCTACTCCAGTCAAGGCTTTTATTTAAGTTACTTAATTTCTCCAATTTAATTTCCTGTTTATTCAACTCAAACTCTTTTTGAAAACATCTGATTAATAAAATAGCACACCTTTCTGCAACTCGTTGGGAGACGACCTGGGATTCATACTCCCAGTATTTTAATTTTAATTTTTGTGACACCCCTTTTTAAATTGATAAGCGGATTTCTGGTTGGTTAAGAACTATACTTGCAACGCATATCTTATAACAATTCTTAATTAGCCAATTTCCGTCACGTCAATTTTTGGCGCCGTTGCTGGGGAGTTGCAATAGAGTGCTAAAGTTATTGATTGGATTTTATTTATTTGCATTTTATTTTATTTTGCTACTATGAGCTGCTTGTTTCTTTCGTTAGATGACGCGTTCACTTCCTGATCCAAGCTTGCCAGTATTCGATCCTGAGATTGAAAGAACTATTTCACGAATAAGGCAAGCTCGACGTCGGTTAGTCCTCTCTGAGGGCGGATCTGAAACGTCATTTGAGGAAGAAACCAGCCCCCGTTCTACTGATTCGGTTGATTTACGTATAGGTGACATGGCAGCACCTAGGAGAGTTACTATCCAGGAGGCTGGAGCTCCTGATTTTACAATGCAACCATTTCAAGCGCATCACCCAGCGGTGGCTACAGACTTTGAAATAAAGACTGCACTACTCAATTTGATGCCCAAGTTTCATGGCTTACCTGCTCAAGAGCCTATCAAGCACCTGAGAGATTTTCAAGCAGCCTGTTCTACTGTCAGGTGTGATGGTGCGGATGAAACTTCTATTTTGCTAAAAGCCTTCCCGTTCTCTCTTGAGGGAAAGGTGAGAGAGTGGTACTACACTCAACCAACAACAACTGTATCCAACTGGAAAACACTTAGAAGAGAATTTTTGGAAAAATTCTTTCCAGCTGAAGTTACTGATAAACTGAGGAAAGACATTTCCATGATTGTTCAGGACGAATCTGAGACTCTCTATGAATACTGGGAGTGCTTCAATAATCTTCTGGAAGCATGCCCCCACCATATGATTGATAAGATAGTGTTGCTCGGTTACGTCACACAGGGCATGAGGCCCCAAGATAAGACCACATTGGAAAGTGCTAGCAATGGGTCTATGAAAAAGTACAAGACCACTGATGAGGCATGGCAATTGATCAGCGACTTAGCTGAATCTACTTAGAATCACAGGTAGAAACAAGGCTGTTCAAAAGTCGTTGCAGAAGTATCCTCTAACAGAGAGACTGCTGCTCTAACTCAGAGTATCTGTGAAATGACCAACTTGCTGAAGTAGATGCAATTGAATCAACAACAAGTTTAGCAAGCTCAACCTTCTCCATCATAGCAAAACTATCAGTTAGTCCCACAGAGAGTTTGTGGAATCTGTGCTGATTATAGCCACTATACTGATGAATGTCCACAGCTCCAGCAGGAAGACAACACCGTGGCAGCCACTCATAACTTCTATGACCGCCCCAACCAAGGGTACAATCAAAGTGGCAATTACAACCATGGATGGTAGGACAATTCTAACCAGAATTGGAGGGACAACACCAACAGAGGAGGCAGAGACAATCAGGGAAATCAGAGGTGGAATAATAACAACAACAGGTAACAGAACCAGTACCAGCCTTACAGAGCACCTCACCTGAGGCAATCCCAAGGACCACAGAATACCCAATAGCAGACCTCTCAAATTACCTACCCTTCTTCATCTACTAATGATGACTTATTACAATCTATTGATCGGAGACAACAGACCATGGAGAATAACATTAATGCCACTCTAAATGGTCTGAACGCTACTTTGCAAGCTCTTGTCTCACAGATTGGACAATGAATAACTCCAATAACCAGCCTTTGAGCTCCAGTGGAATTCCCTCTCAACCATTACCCAATCCTAAGGGTGGCATTAATGCCATCACCCTAAGGTCCGGAACCACACTGCAGGAGAGGAACCAAGAGGAGCCAAGCCCACCAGAGCACGCCTCAGCTGAAGAGGTAGTGGAAGTAGAAGATGTTGAAGAGGAAGAGGACATACAGGACATAGCTGAAAAAGAAGAAGCTCAACCACAGGAGGAAGCACCACAGGGCGTAGATACTGCAGAAGACACCACTCCCATTCCATTTCCATAACTTGCAAGGAAGCCCAGGAAGCAGCTGGAACTTGATCCCAAAATAGTAGAGATATTCAAAAAGGTTGAGGTAACTGTTCCTCTATTTGATGTCATTCAACAAGTACCTAAATATGCAAAGTTTCTAAAAGATTTATGTATACATAAAGACAAAATTAATGAATTAGAAACTATTCCTTTAGGAAGTTCCATATCTGCTTTAATGGGAGGTTTATCTAAAAAGTGTAGTGACCCAGGTCCTTGTATGGTTTATTGTACTATTGGTGGTGTGATAATTTTTGACTGCATGTGTAATTTAGGAGCATGTGTGAGTATAATGCCTTTGTCTATATATGATATTTTGAGGCTCCCTCCCTTAAAAAGGTCGGCAGCTCGTTTTGTGTTAGCAGATAAAAGCATTATTACAGTGGTTGGAATTGCTGAAGATGTATTAGTGGGCATTAAGGGACTCACATTCCCCACTGATTTTTATATTCTGGAGATGCCCCAAAATGACTCAGAGAAGCCATCATCAATCCTACTTGGAAGACCATTCCTGAAGACATCAAAGTTCAAATTGGATGCTTTTTCAGGAACATACTCTTTTGAAATAGGTGGCCAATTAGTAAGTTTCAATCTGAATGGAGTTATGAAGCACCCTCCAAAAGATCATTCTATCTTCCAGTGTGACATTATAGATGAAACAGTGGCTGAAGTTCACCAGGAGGAGTTTGAGGAGAAGTACGTAGGACAAGGTCTAAGTGTGGGGACATTCTCAGAGGACAATGACAGTGCTTTACCACTGTTACCAGCTCCAGACAACCCAGAGCCTGACCATGATCAGAAGTTAGAATTTAAACCCCTTCCTCCACACCTCAAATATGCTTACTTTGAAGACGGGCAGAAGTTTCCAGTTATCATTGCAAGGGAACTTACTTCTCAACAAGAAGAGCAACTACTTAGTGTGCTGAGGAGACACAAGAAGGCAATTGGATGGAGTTTGGCAGACATAGTAGGCATCGACCCTCAAGTATGTGAGCACAGAATATTTTTAGAAGAGGGAGCAAGACCTGTCCGTCAATCTTAGAGAAGACTGAACCCCACTATCTTAGAGGTTGTCAAGAAGGAAGTGACCAGACTACTGGAGGCAGATATCATCTATGCCATCTCAGACACTGAATGGGTAAGCCCAGTACAAGTGGTGCCAAAGAAGTCTGGAGTCACTACAGTGAAGAATGAGCATGGAGAGCTCATAGCAACCAGAGTACAGAACGCCTGGAGGGTCTGCATTGATTACAGATGCCTCAACCAAGCAACTCGTAAAGATCACTATCCTCTTCCATTCATTGATCAAATGCTGGATTGCCTGTCAGGTAAATCACATTATTGTTTTTTAGATGGTTACACAGGTTATTTCCAGATTCATATAGCTCCTGAGGATCAGGAAAAGACTACTTTTACATGTCCTTTTGGGACTTATGCTTACAAGAGAATGCCCTTTGGCTTGTGCAATGCACCAGCTACCTTCCAAAGGTGCATGATGAGTCTTTTCTCTGATCTTATTGAGGACTGTATGGAAGTTTTTATGGATGATTTTAGTGTTTATGGCGATTTCTTTAGCCTTTGCTTAGATGGATTATCTAGAGTATTAGATAGATGTGTCAGTACAAACCTTGTATTAAATTTTGAAAAATGTCACTTTCTGGTAAAACAGGGTATTGTACTAGGACATGTTGTGTCTCATACTTGCATTTCTATAGATCCAGCAAAGGTGGATGTTATTTCTAGTTTACCTTACCCCTCTTCTGTGAGGGAAGTCCGTTCGTTCCTTGGCCATGCAGGTTTTTACAGGAGATTCATTAAGGACTTCAGTAAGGTAGCACTTCCCTTATCCAGACTACTGCAGAAGGATATTGAGTTCGAGTTCAGTGAGGATTGCAAACAAGCGTTTGATAAGCTGAAGACCACCCTGACTCAAGCTCCAATTGTGAGAGGACCAGACTGGAGCCAGCCATTCGAAATAATGTGCGACGCCTCCAACCATATAGTAGGAGCAGCATTGGCTCAGCGTGAAGGTAAGGATCCTTTTGTTATTGCTTATGCGTCTAAAACTCTAGATGCCACACAGTCCAATTACACTACTACTGAGAAAGAGCTTCTTGC
The DNA here is from genome assembly GCF_000816755.2 of Arachis ipaensis. NCBI lineage: Eukaryota > Viridiplantae > Streptophyta > Magnoliopsida > Fabales > Fabaceae > Arachis > Arachis ipaensis. The sequence continues at coordinate 126,611,484 of NC_029793.2, read as the reverse complement.
TATTGTTTTTGCTCTGGATAAATCTTGAGTCTATTTACTTGGTACTAAGGTAGTAGTGTACTCAAACCACGCAGCTCTAAAGTATCTATTAGCTAAAAAGGAGTCCAAACCAAGGCTTATACGTTGGATACTGCTATTACAAGAATTTGATTTAGAAATTAAGGATAGGAGTGGTAACCAGAATTTAATGGCAGACCATTTGAGTCGCCTCGAACACATTACAAATGACCCCACTCCTATAGCTGATAATTTCCCATTTGATAACCTGCAAGCAGTATCTAAGGTAGTCCCTTGGTATGCACCCGTAGCTAATTATCTAGTTAGCCGCACCTTTCCTCCAAACTTTTCTAAGCATCAAAGAGACAAGCTGAAAAGCGAGTCTAAATATTATATATGGGATGACCCATATTTATGGAGATGTGGCGCTGACCAGGTAATTAGACGGTGTGTGCCTCAATCAGAATTCCAGTCCATCTTAGAGTCCTGTCACTCATCTGAGAGTGGAGGACATTTTGGCCCTCAAAGAACAGCTAGAAAAATCTTAGACTGTGGATTCTGGTGGCCTACTCTTTTTAGAGACGCTGCTGAGTTTTGTAAATCTTGTTTCCCATGCCAAAAATTTGGTAATATATCCAAGAAGGATGAGATGCCTCAACAAATTATGCTTTTCTGTGAAATTTTTGATATTTGGGGCATTGACTTCATGGGTCCATTTCCAAATTCTAATGGTTATTTTTATATATTGTTAGCTGTGGATTACGTTTCCAAATGGGTGGAAGCAATTCCTACCTGCACTGATGATGCTAATACTGTTGTTTCCTTTGTGAGAAACCGTATTATTTGTCGCTTTGGATCACCACGAGCAATCGTGAGCGATCAAGGCACTCATTTTTATAACAGGAGACTAACATGATTAATGAAGAAGCATGGGATCATTCATAAGGTTGCAACAGCATACCATCCTCAGACTAATGGGCAAGCCGAGGTGTCAAACAGAGAGATAAAGTATATCTTGCAGAAGATAGTCAAACCTCATAGAAGAGATTGGAGCACCAGGCTGCAAGATGCACTCTGGGCATACAGAACAGCATACAAAACACCCATTGGGATGAGTCCTTTCCGCTTAGTTTATGGAAAAGCTTGTCATCTCCCTGTTGAAGTAGAGCACAAAGCCTTTTGGGCAGTAAAGGAGTGCAACATGGGAATTGAGAAAGCCGGAGCTGAGAGGAAATTGCAATTGCAAGAATTGGAAAGCCTTCGCCTGGAAGCTTATGAGAACTCAAGACTATACAAGGAGAAGATGAAGGTTGTACATGATCAGCACATCAGGATGAAAGAGTTCCAACTTAGGGATTTAGTCCTCCTTTACAAATCTCGACTGAGGCTCATGCCAGGCAAGTTGAGATCAAGATGGGAAGGTTCATACAGAGTAGAGAAGGCCGAACAATACGGAGTTTATCACCTAAGCCATCCTTCAAGCTCTGAACTTATCAAAGTCAATGGACATCGTTTAAAGCTGTACCATGGCGAGCAGCTGAAGAAAAACAAGGAGCTCGAGATCTTCCTCTTGGAAGATCCCACATAGCCGAAAACTAAGCTAGTGGAGCGTCCAACTTACGGACGTTAAAGCAAAGTGCTAGGTGGGAGACAACCCACCATGGTATGATCGTTCTTTTCTTTATTTTTAATTAATTCTAGTCTGTTTTGTTTGTTTTCGAGTTTTATTTTATTTTATTGTATTGAACCTGGAGTTTTGCATAACATTCATATTAGCATTGCATTCTGCATATTGCATTACAAATTTTTTTTCAAGCGACGCGACCGCATCATTGACGCGTCCGCGTCGCAAGGAGATGTGAGAAAATAATAAATGAATAGAGAGTCACGCAGGAGCGTGGCTGGAGGCATGCCAATGGCACAAATTACCCCACGCGACCGCGTCGCCGACGCGTCCGCGTCACTAGGGAACATTGGCCTCCTACGGGACCGCGTCACTCACGTGGCCGCGTGCCCTGGAATTCGACGTCAAAAGGGGTGCACGACCGAAAGTTGTGCTAGTGTGGTGCTGGATTGGTGCTGAACGCACAATCCTTCCCACGCGGCCGCGTGACTGACGCGACCGCGTCATATCCTTCTCATGACCACTCATGCGATCGCATGCCCCACGCGATCGCGTCACCCAATATTTGGCAATTAATGGTTTTGAACAGAGAGTTGTGCGAGTGCGAGGTTGCCCTCGCGCCAGTGGCATAAAACGGGTCACGCGACCGCGTGACCGACGCGACCGCGTCAATCAGTATCAGCACAAGTCGCGCGACCGCGTACCCCACGCGACCGCGTCGCTTGTGCCGCACAGCTTCCCTAAATTGCCACTTATCTTATCTTTTCTTTTCCCCAAATCCTATTTTCTCTTTTTTCCTCCTTCTTTCTTCTTTCTACCTTCTTCCTTCTTTCTCACTTTCTACTCTCCCTCTCACCCCCATTAACAAGGTTTTCTTTTCTTCTTCTCTCCTTACTTTTCTATTTTTCTTTTTATTTTTATATATTATCTTCTTTTCTTTTCTTTTTACTTTCATTATTCATATTTTCTTTTTCTTTCTTTTTTCTTTTTACTTGGTGTTAGAAATTTATTTGAGTCATTTTTTCTCATTATATGCTTGTGGATTGTTCTAAATTTGTTTGGCAATTATATATTACTTTTTAAAGGGTTACTTGCATGTTCAATTTAATACTTTCTATACCCTAATTATCATGCATGCTATGTGTTTGTGAAAAAGCCCATATGGCATTATACAGTTTTCTACGTTAATCTACTATTCAATGCTTGCCTTTCACAAATTCTCTTTACTATTGTATTAATTGAAAATTAATTGTCAATACAAACATGATGGTTTGTTACGAGTGATGCTTGATCTATGCTACTCATGCCTTTGCTAGCATGCCAATAAACACCTTGCATTCACTTGTCATCATATGCACTAACTATTTTCCATTGATGACTTTTCACATGTAGTCATGACCATTTGTTAACATCATTTACCTTTTACTGTGCATTCATCACCATCCTCCTCCGTTCTCTCCCTTGCTCTATCTCTTTGAATTTAATTTACTTTCTCTTCCTTTTTTCAGAATGGCCACCAAGAAAGGCAAAGAGAAAGCTACTCCCAAATCAACAGCAAGGAGAGGAACAAAGAGAGCACTAGTGGCAGAGCCCTCTTCAACTGCGGTTAAACCCTCAACAAAAAGAACTAAGAGGATTATAAAGGTTAATGATAAAGAAAGAGCCTTCCCAGCAAAGGACACTGCGCGATTTCTCAATCGCTACTGTGAGCAGATGTTCCCTATCCTGGCAGAACGGAGCTACAACAACGAATACCTTCTATCCTCCCGCCCAATATTGCTACCTTTGTTGAGCCGCAAATTACACGAAGACAATGGGATTTCCTACAGAGACAGCCAAGGCAGGTCAATCTTTCTTGGGTAGTCGAATTCTACTCCAACTTCCACCTGCCAACCCTGCAGTCTGTCTTTATACGTCAGAAGCAAGTCCCCATTACAGAAGAGGCCATTCAAAAAGCTTTAGGTCTTCCCCTTGTTCCAAAAGGATTGGACGCCTTTCAGGAAGCCGCACTCGAGCGCCAGATGTACCAATTTGACTGGGATGCTGTTCTCAGAGTTATCGCACTACCTGGCAACTGTTGGATCTACAGATACCATCGTACCCGCCCTAAGGGAATATCGGCTTTAGCACTTACCTTGGAGGCTTGCGTATGGGCACAGATCATGTCCCATTACGTCTTTCTGAGCACTCACGAGTCCTCCTTCACTGCGGACATGGCCGTTCTACTATGGTGCATCCTTACAGACCAGCCTCTGAACCTACCACGACACATCCGGAATGCCATGGGACACGTACAAATTACAGGCAACTTACCTTTCCCCGCCTTGGTCTCAGATCTTGTCTCAGCAGTCGGAGTCTCCTTCAGAGCTGGGGACACTAAACCCATGCTTCCACGGGATGATCAATATGTCCCTAATGGGAAATATATCAGACCCTCAGCAGCCACTACAAGCCAGCCCACTGAACTAGCTCAGGATATTCCTCCTTCCGTACCACAAGCACCTACAACAACTCAACTGCTCCATCAGATACTTGAAAGGTTGGATCGGCAAGAACAGAAAGCGAAACTAAGGGAGCGCCGTAATGAGCGCCGATTCAAACACCTCAAGGAGCTACTTAAGGGAAAATTCAAGGACTCAGACACCCCGGACTCCACTTCTTTTACCAGTATCGGGAGCCATGATGGTCCCGATTGTGGAGATACTGCTACCAGCCCACCCTTGTTCCTGACAGACGGCACCGAGGACGGTGCAAAGCTTTAAGTGTGGGGAGGTCGGTCAGTACCTGACTTCCGGAGGTAATTTCTCTTCCCTAAACACCAATAAATTAGGATATTTAGTTAGTTTTTCTTTTATAGAATAGGATAAATTGCATAGTAGTAGATTAGTTGCATGCATGTTCTACTTGATTGAAAAGACAATAAGTTTCTTCTAAGACTCTATTTTTGGAACAAAATTTCACTAATTTTAATCAAAACTTTTATGTTAAATTTGCTTGGAGTTGTATTTGGAACATGAATTTTGAGCTAAAGAACACACAACCTGTGAGATTTGAGCCTTTATGCATGGTTACATTATTTAACCATAATTATTTTATTCTTGTGTGTTTACTTCTCTATGATTGCAATCTATATTTTGTTTCATCTTATATGTCCAATATTTATTATATTTATATGTTTGCATATGATTGAGGCCATTATTTGTTTAGCTCACTTATCCAAATTAAGCCTACCCTTTCAATTACCTTTGTTAGTCACTTTGAGCCTTTAAACCCCATTTGTTCTATATTTTACCACATTACTAGCCTTAAGCAGAAAAATAATTATATATCCCAAACTGGATCTTTGGTTAGCTTAAAATAGAATTATGTGTGCTAATTAAGTATGGAAAATTGTGGGAACAAAAGATAATAAGGGAGTATTTCATGATAATATAATGGGTATTTGGATACCTACTCATGTGAAACTATAAGAATTAAAAATCTATGTGCATTGATAAGCTATGTTTATTTTTATGTATATGAAAAAAAATCAAAAATATTTAATAAATAAATAAGGGGACAAAATTACCCCAATGCTAAGTTAAGAATTCAAGGATCAATGCATGTATGATAAAATTAAAATAAAAAAGTTGATACATGAGTATGAAATGTGAAAGGGAAATTCTGGGCAGCTAGGTATGAATTCTAAAGTTATATAGAATATATATATAGGTTATGTTAAAGCTTGGGTTAATTAAAGATTCAGTTTATAAGCTTACTTAACCATATGTGTGTCCTTACCTTTACCTTAGCCCCATTACAACCTTGAAAAGACCTCATGATGTTTGCATTGGTATATTAAGTGTTGTTGATTGATTAGGAGAAGAACAAAAATTAGAAAGCATGATTAGAGAAGGATAGAGTGATTGCCCTATACACTAGAGAGATTAGAGCGTACATACATCATCAGTGAGGGTTCAATGCTTGAAATTTTATGTTTCCTGCTTTCATGAGTTATCTTCTTGCACTTTTATCTGTTATTACTGTATAAGAATTGAATTGGTGGAATTTGATTTATATTTTGAAGAGCTTATTTGCTATTGATCAAGTGGACAAGAATCATATAGTTGCATTCATATATATAGGTTGCATTGCATTGTATGAGTTTCACATGTTCCTACTCATTTATTTTATCTCCTTCAACTAAACATGAGGACATGCTCATGTTTAAGTGTGGGAAGGTTGATAAACCACTATTTTATGGTTTATAATGTGTTTAATTGTGTGGTTTTATCATGATCTTTACCCACTTATTCATATAATTAGCATGCATTTATATTTCCTTCCTAAAATTATTACAAGATTGAAAACTTGCTTCCTAGAGACTTTTAATTGCGCATTTTAATTCTCCTTTATTCCATTCGATGCCGTGATCTGTGTGTTAAGTGTTTCAGGCTTTATAGGGCATGAATGAATTGGAAATTGGAAAGGAAGCTTGCAAAAATGGAAGGAACACAAGGAATTGAGGAGATGACTAGCGAGAAGTGACGTAGCCACATGGCTCACGTGACCGCGCGAAAGAGAGGAAATTGCAGTGACGCGGCCGCATGGCTCACGCGACCGTGCAGATTGGAATAGCGCAAGTGACGCGGAGGCGTGGACGACGCGCCCACGTGGCAAAGCAGAACGCCAAATGACGCGTCCGCATGAATGACGCGATCGCATGACGTGCGCAATTTGCATAATCTGCAGAATTGCTGGGGGCGATTTTGGGCCATGTTTTGGCCTAGTTTTCAGCCCAGAAAAGCAGACTAGAGCCAGGGAACATGCAGAGACCGAGAACAACATTCATTCCGCACAGTTTTTAGTTTTTTTTAGATCAAGTTTTACTCCTCTTCTAGGGTTTCTCTCTACACACTCATAGCTCTTAGGATTTTTAATTCTATTGCTCTTTGCATTGGGAAATTGAGAAGAGTTATTACCTCATCAAGACTTCGTCATTCTAGTTCGTTTTCTTTACCTGGCTTTACTCTTCCATGTCCTTTAATTTACTCAATTTTACTATTGGATTATTTTAGAATTTATTAATACAAGAGTTACTTTTATTTTTAATTGATTCCTTTGAGTTTTATTTATCATGTCTTTCTTTAATTCTCTTTTCTATGTTATGAATTCCACATTCACAATGAGCGAGTAGTTCCCTAACTTGATGGGGAGTTGATTGAAAGGAACCCTTGAGTTGGAATGCTCAAAAGAGAAATTGTAATTGGGTCTATTGTTGGATTGCTCTCTAGTCACTAACGCCAGTCCTTCCAAGTAAGCGGATTGGGACTTGTGAATAGAAACAGCATTCCAACTTGTTTGACTTTCCTTTACCTAGTAAGGGATAACTAAATAAAACAACCTTCAATTATCAATTAATCTTGAGAGTACTGCAACAAGAATAGGGCTTCCAACTAATCTACTCCTAGTCAAGGCTTTTATTTAAGTTACTTAATTTCTCCAATTCAATTTCCTGTTTATTCAACTCAAACTCTTTTTGAAAACATCTGATTAATAAAATAGCACACCTTTCTGCAACTCGTTGGGAGACGACCTGGGATTCATACTCCCAATATTTTAATTTTAATTTTTGTGACACCCCTTTTTAAATTGATAAGCAGATTTCTGGTTGGTTAAGAACTATACTTGCAACGCATATCTTATAACAATTCTTAATTAGCCAATTTCCATCACGTCAATACCGCAACGCAAGAAAAGACAGAGATAGAGAGAACGAAGGAGTTACAAAGAAAAAAGAAGAAGAGAAACCATTTTTCTGAGGAAGAAAAATTCAAAATAAAGCCAAGAGAAACGGGGCAATTAATACCAATTAATGAAGGTATTAAACCCTCGCACGTTCCCTAGAATAAAGCGCTAACACAAAAGCGCACGTTTTTAGAGGAAAAACGTTCTACATTCAAAAAGCTCTACAAAGAAAGGAATCGACAAAAGTGCTCGAGTTCGGCTTCACTATAAAAAGTTCGAAGTCAAAAAACTCGACCTCAAAGCAGAAGACCGAGCTCAAGCAGGGGCACTGTTCATACCCTGGGTTGAGCTGTCCGACCCGGGATGTTTAGTGACATGGCGACCGACCTCTTTAGGTCCGACTATCCGATCTCTTCTTAAAGAGATCGGCCAAATCAACAGGAAAGCCCAATAAAGGGCCCAAATAGAGGAACACGACCCAAATCCAAAGGCAATCCAAGCCTATAGAGATAAAGGCGGTTCCCTTGAAGATAAGATGACTTCACCCAAAATAAGATAAGATAAGATAAGATAACTAACTTATCTTATCAGAAAGGTCAGCCCACGCTACTATAAATACACTGGAGCACCCAGGTATAACTCATACTCTGATTCTACTAAAAACCTATTTAATACCCATGCTAACTTAAGCATCGGAGTCTCTTGCAGGTACCCCCCACCCTCCGGTGACCAAGGATCAGCAATACAACCATTCCCATAAGTCGGACACGACAGCTCCGTCCGCCACCCACCAGCCGGACCCATCATCTCCGACCAGTACAGAAGATCTCGTCTGAGATCAACTTACAGTTTCAGATAACCCTCAGAACAGAACTGCATTCAAAATCCCAATTTGGAAGTCACCTTTCCAGCTTATTTATGGCAAATCCTGTCACCTACCTGTAGAGCTCGAACACAAAGCTTTCTGGGCCACTAAGCTCCTCAATCTTGACTCTCAAACAGCAGGAGAAAAAAGGCTGTTGCAACTCAATGAATTGGATGAGTTCTGATTGGAAGCTTTTGAGAATGCTAAGATATACAAGGAGATAGCTAAAAGGTGGCATGATAAGAAAATCTCAAGAAGAGAATTTGAGCCAGGGCAACAAGTGCTGTTATACAACTCCAGGCTCAAGATCTTTCTTGGAAAACTCAAGTCTAAATGGACTGGCCCTTATCTGGTGACCAAGGTTTTCCCACATGGAAGCCTTGAACTTATGAATGAAGCTACAAAGGAACTTTTACAGCAAATGGTCACAGAGCAAAGCATTACCTGGGAGGGCCTTGGAACAAGGAGGAGAGCATTCATGAACTGAGTTGAACAAGAATGGAGGTTGTCAAGCTAATGACATTAAAAGAGCGCTTGTTGGGAGGCAACCCAACTAGAGGTAGTTTTCCTTTCCTAGCTATTTCAATAAAAGGGTTAAGTAGATTTATCTGTATTGCAAGGAGCTAAGTTTGGTGTTACACACTAAAACAATTCAAGGGTGAATGTAGGATGCTAGGTGATGAGCGGATAATTTATACGCTTTTTGGCATTGTTTTTACATAGTTTTTAGTATGATTTAGTTAGTTTTTAGTATAATTTTATTAGTTTTTAAATAAAAATCATATTTCTAGACTTTACTATGAGTTTGTGTGTTTTTCTATGATTTCAGGTATTTTCTAGCTGAAATAGAGGGACTTGAGCAAAAATCAGATTCAGAGGTTGAAGAAGGACTGCAGATGTTGTTGGATTCTGACCTCCTTGCACTCAAAGTAAATTTTCTCGAGCTATAGAACTCCAAATGGCATGCTCTTAATTGCGTTGGAAAGTAGACATCCATGGCTTTCTAGAAATATATAATAGTCCATACTTTGCCTGATTTTAGATGACGCAAACTGGCGTTCAATGCCAGTTCTATGTTGCATTCTGGAGTTAAACGCCAGAAACAGGTTGCAAAGTGGAGTTAAACGCCAGAAACAGGTTACAAACTGGCGTTCAACTCCAAGAGAAGCCTCTACATGTGTAAAGCTCAATGCTCAGCCCAAGCACACACTAAGTGGGCCCTAGAAATGGATTTCTGCATCATTTACTCATTTCTATAAACCTTAGTAACTTGTTTAGTATAAATAGGACTTTTTATTATTGTATTTGAAGTCTTGGTTACTCCGGTTCCCCTCAGGGGCCGAGACCAATGAACTCCATTATCACTTATGTATTTTCAATGGTAGAGTTTCTACACACCATAGATTAAGGTGTGGAGCTCTGCTGTTCCTCATGAATTAATGCAAAGTACTATTGTTTTTCTATTCAATTCAAGCTTATTCCTCTTCTAAGATATCCATTCGCACACAAGAACAGGATGAATGTGATGATTATGTGACGCTCATCATCATTCTCACTTATGAATGCGTGCCTGACAAACACTTCCGTTCTACTTGCAAACAAGCTAGAATGAATATCTCTTAGATATCTAATACAGAGGACCGAGTCTGAGATATTAGAGTCTTCGTGGTATATGTTAGAACCCATGGATGGCCATTCTTGAGATCCGAAAAGTCTAAACCTTGTCTATGGTATTCCGAGTAGGATCTGGGATGGGATGGCTGTGACGAGCTTCAAACTCGCGAGTGCTGGGCGTAGTGACAGATGCAAAAGGATAGTCAATCCTATTCCAGTATGATCGAGAACCGACAGATGATTAGCCATGCAGTGACAGCGCATTGGACCATTTTCACAGAGAGGATGGGATGTAGCCATTGACAACAGTGATGCCCTACATAAAGCTTGCCATGGAAAGGAGTAGGAATGATTGGATGAAGATAGCAGGAAAGCAGAGGTTCAGGAGGAATGAAAGCATCTCTATACCCTTATCTGAAATTCTCACCAATGAATTACATAAGTATCTCTATCCTAGTTTATATTTTAATTATGTTTTAATTATCAATTCATCATAACCATTTGAATCCGCCTGACTGAGATTTACAAGGTGACCATAGCTTGCTTCAGGCCGACAATCTCCGTGGGATCGACCCTTACTCACGTAAGGTTTATTACTTGGACGACCCAGTGCACTTGCTGGTTAGTTGTGCGAAGTTGTGACAAAGTGTGATTCACGTTTGAGAGCACCAAGTCTTTGGCGCCATTGTTGATGATCGCAATTTCGCATACCAAGTTTTTGGCGCCGTTGCCGGGGATTGTTCGAGTTTAGACAACTGACGGTTCATCTTGTTGCTCAGATTAGGTAATTTTATTTTAATTTTAAGCTTTTTGTTTTTATTATTCTTATTTTCAAAAAAAAAAATAAAAATAAATATTTTCAAAAATATATTTTTCTTCAGAATTTTTAAGAATGAATTCTAGTGTTTCATGAAGCATGTTGAAGCCTGGCTGGCTGTTAAGCCATGTCTAATCTTTTGGACCGAGGTTTCACTTATCCTCAAGAGAAGAGCTTCTTTATCTTCTTCAGCAAATTAGCTGTTATAGGCCAGATTTGTATCTGCTGAAGCTTAGCTGGCCATTGGCCATGTCTAGTGTTTTGGACCGGAGCTTTCACTGAAAGCTTGGCTGGCTAGTGAGCCATGTCTAATTCCTGGACCGGAGCTTTAGACTAACACTGCAAGATTCCTGGGATTTTTATTAAAAATTTTGAAATCCTTATTTTCTTTTTCAAAATAATTGTTGAAAAATTACGAAAAAAAAACCAAAAATAATTTGATGTTTCTTGTTTGAGTCTAGTGTCAAGTCATAAGTTTGGTGTCAATTGCATGTTTGTCTCTTTCTTGCATTTTTCGAAAATTCATGCATGTGTTCTTCTTGATCTTCAAGTTGTTCTTGACAAGTCTTCTTGTTTGATCTTCATATTTTCTTGTTTTGTGTCTTTTCTTGTTTTTCATATGCATTCTTGCATTCATAGTGTCTAAAAATTAAAAATTTCTAAGTTTGGTGTCTTGCATGTTTTTCTTTTCTTAAAAATTTTCAAAAATAAGTTCTTGGTGTTCATCTTGACATTCATAATGTTCTTGGTGTTCATCTTGACATTCATAGTGTTCTTGCATGCATCATTTGTTTTGATCCAAGATTTTCATGCATTGAGTCTTTTTGATATTTTTCTCTTTTATCATTAAAATTCAAAAATAAAAAAATATCTTTCCCTTTTTCACTCATAAAATTCGAAAATTTGAGTTGACTTTTTCAAAAAAATTTTAAAATCTATTTGTTTCTTATGAGTCAAATCAAATTTTCAATTTAAAAAAAAAATTCTATCTTTTTCAAATCTTTTTCAAAAGTCAAATCTTTTTCATTTTTCTCTCATAATTTTCGAAAATTTCAAAATTATTTTCAAAATCTTTTTCTTATTTCTATTTTCGAAATTAATGCTAACAATTAATGTGATTGATTCAAAAAATTTTAGTTTTTTACTTGCCTAGTAAGAAAGGTTCAATCTTTAAACTCTAGAATCATATCTTTTTAGTTTCTTGTTAGTCAAGTAATCAACTTTGATTTTCAAAATCAAATCTTTTTAAATTTCTCTTTCAAATCTTTTTCAAAATAAATGTCAATCACATCTTTTTCAAAATCAATTTCAAAATCTTTTCTAACTTCCTATCTTTTCAAAATTTAATTTTCAATTCCTTTTCAATTAACCACTTAACTTTTTGTTTGATTCTTATCTTTTTCAAAACTACCTAACTAACTCTCTCTTTCTAATTTTCGAAAATCCCTTCCCTCTTTTTCAAAATTCTTTTTTTATTAACTAATTGTTTTAATTTTTAATTTAATTTAATTTCATTTTTCTTCTTTTTTTTTTATTTTCAAATTTTAATTTTAAATTTAAATTAAAAACAAAACTATTTTTCTTTTCTTTTCAAATTATTTTCGAAAATTCTTCTCTCTCACCTCCTTCTGTTTATTTATTCATCTACTAACATCCCTCTTTCACCCAAGAATTCGAACTTATTCCTCTCCCTTGTGTTTGGATTCTTATCTTTTCCTTCCTCCATTATTCTCTTCTTATACTTACATAAGGAATCTCTATACTGTGACATAGAGGATTCCATATTTTCTATTCTCTTCTTTTTCATATGAGCAGGAACAAGGATAAGAACATTCTTGTTGAAGCTGATCCTGAACCTGAAAGGACTCTGAAGAGGAAGCTAAGAGAAGCCAAAGCACAACTCTCTAGAGAAAATTTGACAGAAATTTTCGAAAAAGAAGGAGACATGGCCGAAAATAATAACAATGCAAGGAAGATGCTTGGTGACTTTACTGCACCAAATTCCAATTTACATGGAACAAGCATCTTAATCCCTGCCATTGGAGCAAACAATTTTGAGCTGAAATCTCAATTAGTTTCTCTGATGCAACAGAATTGCAAGTTTCATGGACTTCCATCAGAAGATTCTTTTTAGTTCTTAACTGAATTCTTGTAAATCTGTGATACTGTTAAGACTAATGGGGTTGATCCCGAAGTCTACAGGCTTATGCTTTTCCCGTTTGCTGTAAGAGACAGAGCTAGAATATGGTTGGATTCTCAACCTAAAAATAGCCTGAACTCTTGGGATAAGCTGGTCACGGCTTTCTTAGCCAAGTTCTTTCCTCCTCAAAAGCTTAGTAAGCTTAGAGTGTATGTTCAAACCTTCAAACAGAAAGAAGATGAGTCCCTCTATGAAGCTTGGGAGAGATACAAGGAACTGACCAAAAAGTGTCCTTCTGACATGCTTTCAGAATGGATCATCCTGGATATATTCTATGATGGTCTGTCTGAATTATCTAAAATGTCATTGGACCATTCTGCAGGTGGATCCATTCACCTAAAGAAAACGCTTGCAGAAGCTCAAGAACTTATTGACATGGTTGCAAATAACCAGTTCATGTACACTTCTGAAAGGAATCCTGTGAGTAATGGGACGCCTATGAAGAAGGGAGTTCTTGAAATAGATACTCTGAATTCCATATTGGCTCAGAACAAAATATTGACTCAGCAAGTCAATATGATCTCTCAGAGTCTGAATGGATTGAAGGAATCATCCAACAGTACTATAGAGGCATCTTCTGAAGAAGAAGCTTATGATCCTGAGAACCCTGCAATAGCAGAGGTGAATTACATGGGGGGAACCCTATAGAAATACTTATAATCCCTCATGGAGAAATCATCCAAATTTCTCATGGAAGGATCAACAAAAGCCTCAACAAGGCTTTAATAATGGTGGAAGAAACAGGTTTAGCAATAGTAAGCCTTTTTCATCATCCACTCAGCAACAGACAGAGAATTCTGAGCAGAATCCATCTAGCTTAGCAAATATAGTCTCTGATCTATCTAAGGCCACTTTAAGTTTCATGAATAAAACAAGATCCTCCATTAGAAATTTGGAGGCACAAGTGGGCCAGCTGAGTAAAAGAGTCACTGAAACTCTTCCTAGTACTCTCCCAAGCAATACAGAAGAAAATCCCAAGAGAGAGTGCAAGGCCATTGATTTGACCATCATGGCCAAACTTATAAGGGAGGGAGAGGACATGAATCCTAGTGAGGAAGACCTCCTGGGACGCCCAGTGACCAATAAGGAGTTTCCCTTTGAGGAACCAAAAGAATCTGAGGCTCATCTAGAGACCATAGAGATTCCATTGAACCTCCTTCTGCCCTTCATGAGCTCTGCTGAGTATTCTTCTTCTGAAGAAAATGAAGATGTTACCGAGGAGCAAGTTGCTAAGTACCTTGGTGCAATCATGAAGCTAAATGCCAAATTATTTGGTAATGAGACTTGGGAAGATGAACCTCCCTTGCTCACCAATGAACTGAATGCATTGGATAGGCAGAAATTACTTCAAAAGAAACAGGATCCTGGCAAATTCCTAATTCCCTGTAACATAGGCACCATCTGAGGCTCATCTAGAGACCATAGAGATTCCATTGAATCTCTTTCTGCCCTTCATGAGCTTTGCTGAGTATTCTTCTTCTGAAGAAAATGAAGATGTTATTGAGGAGCAAGTTGCTAAGTACTTTGGTGCAATCATGAAGCTAAATGCCAAATTATTTGGTAATGAGACTTGGGAAGATGAACCTCCCTTGCTCACTAATGAACTAAATGCATTGGATAGGCAGAAATTACTTCAAAAGAAACAGGATCCTGGCAAATTCCTAATTCCCTGTAACATATGCACCATGACCTTTGAGAAGGCTCTGTGTGACCTAGGGTCAGGAATAAACTTAATGCCACTCTCTGTAATAGAGAAACTTGGGATCTTTGAGGTGCAACCTGCCAGAATCTCATTAGAGATGGCAGACAACTCAAGAAAATAGGCTTATGGACTAGTAGAGGACGTGTTAGTAAAGGTTGAAGGCCTTTACATCCCTGCTGATTTTATAATCCTAGACATTGGGAAGGATGAGGATGAATCCATCATCCTTGGAAGACCCTTCCTAGCCACAACAAGAGCTGTGATTGATGTGGACAGAGGAGAATTGGTCCTTCAACTGAATGAGGACAACCTTGTGTTTAAAACTCAAGGATCTCCTTCTGTAACCATGGAGAGGAAGCATGAAAAGCTTCTCTCACTAGAGTCAACCAAAGCCCCCATAGTCAAACTCTAAGTTTGGTGTTGGGAGGCCACAACCAAACTCTAAGTTTGGTGTTGAACCCCTACATTCAAACTCTAAGTTTGGTGTTGGGAGGTTCCAACCTTGCTCTGATTATCTGTGAGGCTCCATGAGAGCTCACTGTCAAGCTATTGACATTAAAGAAGCGCTTGTTGGGAGGCAACCCAATGTTATTTAATTATATCTATTTTATTTTTTTATTATTTCGTGTTTTATTAGGTTGATGATCATGTAGAGTCACAAAAACTACTGAAAAATCAAAAATAAAATGAAAAACAACATTAAAAACAGCACACCCTGGAGGAGGAACATTCTGGCATTTAAACGCCAGAAACAAACATCTGTCTGGCGTTTAATGCCAGAAACAAGCACCAAGCTGGCGTTTAACGCCAGAAACAAGCATCTACCTGGCGTTAAACGCCAGAAACAAGCAGCAGTCTGGCGTTAAACGCCAGGATTTCATAGCAAGGGCATTTTACACGCCTAATTGGAGCAGGGATGTCAAGTCCTTGACCCCACAAGATCTGTGGACCCCACAGGATCACCACCACTTCTTCTCTCCTCTTCACACCTTTTCATAACTCTCTTCCCAAAATACCCTTCACCAATCAACTCAATCACTCTTCCCCATCACCTCTTCACCACTCACATCTATCCTCTCTTCCCCAAAAACCCCACCTACTTTCAAATTCAAACTATTTTCCCTCCCAAACCCAACCCTAATAGCCGAACCCTAAACCTCCCCCCACTCCTATATAAACCCCTCATTCCTTCTTCATTTTCACACAATACAACCCTCTCTTCACCACCTTGGCCGAATACACCCCTCTCTCCCTCTCCTCCATTTCTCTTCTTCTTCTCCTTCTTTCTTTCTTCTTTTGCTCGGGGACGAGCAAACATTTTAAGTTTGGTGTGGTAAAAGCATTGCTTTTTATTTTTCCATAACCATTAATGGCACCTAAGGCCAGAGAAACCTCTAGAAAGAGGAAAGGGAAGGCAATTGCTTCCACCTCTGAGTCATAGGAGATGGAGAGATTCATCTCAAAGGTCCATCAAGATCACTTCTATGAAGTTATGGCCAAGAAGAAAGTGATCCCTGAGCTTCCTTTCAAGCTCAAAAAGAATGAGTATCCGGAGATCCGACTTGAAATCCAAAGAAGAGGCTGGGAAGTTCTCACCAACCCTATTCAACAAGTCAGGATCTTAATAGTTCAAGAGTTCTATGCAAACGCATGGATCACCAGGAACCATGATCAAAGTGTGAACCCGAATCCAAAGCATTGGCTTACCATGGTTCGAGGGAAATACTTAGATTTCAGTATGGAAAATGTAAGGCTGGCATTCAACTTTCCAATGATGGAAGAAAACGCACGCCCCTACACTAGAAGGGTCAACTTTGATCAAAGGTTGGACCAAGTCCTCATGGACATATGTGTAGAAGGAGCTCAATGGAAAATTGACTCAAGAGGCAATCCGGTTCAATTGAGAAGACTGGACCTTAAGCCTGTAGCTAGGGGATGGTTAGAGTTCATTCAACGCTCAATCATTCCCACTAGAAACAGGTTTGAAGTAACTATAGACCGGGCCATTGATGAGCGGATAATTTATACGCTTTTTGGCATTGTTTTTAGTATATTTTAGTTAGTTTTTATTATATTTTTAATAGTTTTTATTTAAAAATCACTCTTCTGGACTTTACTATGAGTTTGTGTATTTTTCTGTGATTTCAGGTATTTTCTGGCTAAAATTGAGGGACCTGAGCAAAAATCTGATTCAGAGGCTGAAAAAGGACTGCAGATGCTGTTGGATTCTGACCTCCCTGCACTCGAAGTGGATTTTCTGGAGCTACATAGGCCCAATTGGCGCGCTTTTAATTGCGTTGGAACGTAGACATCCTGGGCTTTCCAGAAATATATAATAGTTCATACTTTGCCCGAGATTTGATGGCCCAAACAGGCGTTCCAAGTCAGCTCAAGAATTCTGGCGTTTAACTCCAAAACTGGCACAAAAGCTAGAGTTAAGTGCCCAAACTGGCACAAAAGCTGGCGTTTAACTCCAAGAAAAGTCTCTACACATGGAAGCTTCAATGCTCAGCCCAAGTACACACCAAGTGGGCCCGAAAGAAGATTTATGCATTAATTACTCATTTCTGTAACCTTAGGCTACTAGTTCTCTATAAATAGAACATTTTACTATTGTATTTTCATCTTGGTTCTTCTGGTTCCCTCTCTGGGGCCGAAGCTAATGACCTCCATTATCACTTTTGTAGTTTCAACGGTGGAGTTTCTACACACCATAAATTAAGGTGTGGAGCTCTGCTGTTCTTCATGAATTAATACAATTACTATTGTTTTTCTATTCAACTCAAGTCTATTTCTTCTCCAAGATATTCATTCATACCCAAGAACATGGTGAATGTGATGATTATGTGACACTCATCACCATTCTCACCTATGAATGCGTGACTGACAACCACTTCCGTTCTACATGCAAACAAGCTTGAATGTGTATCTCTTGGGTTTCTAATCTAAGATTGGAACCTTCATGGTATAGGCTAGAATTATTGGCGGCCATTCCTGAGATCCGAAACGTCTAAACCTTGTCTGTGGTATTCTGAGTAGGATCTGGAAAGGGATGGCTGTGACGAGCTTCAAACTTGCGATTGTTGGGCGTGTGACAGACGCAAAAGGATCAATGGATCCTATCACAACATAATCGAGAACCGACAGATGATTAGCCGTGCGGTGATAGCGCATTTGGAACGTTTTCAGTGAAAGGACGGGAAGTAGCCATTGACAACGGTGATGCCCAACATAAAGCTTGCCATGGAAAGGTGTATGAATGATTGGAAGAAGGCAATAGGAAAGCAGAGGTTCAGGAGGAACAAAGCATCTTCATATGCTTATCTGAAATTCCAACCAAAGAATTACATAAGTATCTCTATCTTTATTTTACGTTTTATTTATTATTTAATTATCAATTCTCCATCACCATCTGAATTAGCCTGACTGAGATTTACAAGGTGACCATAGCTTGCTTCAAGCCGACAGTCTCCGTGGGATCGACCCTTACTCATGTAAGGTTTATTACTTGGACAACCCAGTGCACTTGCCGGTTACTTGTGCGGAATTGTGACAAAGTGTGATTCAAGTTTAAGAGCTCCAAGTCCTTTGGTGCCATTGTTGATGATCACAATTTCGTGTACCAAGTTTTTGGCGCAGTTGCCGGGATTGTTCGAGTTTGGACAGCTGACGGTTCATCTTGTTGCTTAGATTAGGTACTTTTCTTTTTATTTTTCAGAATTTTTAAGAATGAATTCTAGAGTTTCAAGGTGATGCTCTTATCATCACAAAAGCTGGTTGATTCTCATCAATTTAGCTGCTGAATGTCATGTCTTGCTGAAGCTTGGCCAACCATGTCTAATCTTTTTAGACTGAAGCTTTAGACTAACATTGCATGATTCCTGGAATTCTTATTAAAAGTTTTGAATCCCTTTATTTTCTTTTCCATATAAGTTTCAAAAATCACAAAAAAGATTTATAAAATCATAAAAAAAATATTTTATGTTTCTTGTTTGAGTCTAGTGTCAATTTTTAAGTTTGGTGTCAATTGCATTCTTCTTGCATTTTTCGAAAACATGCAATATGTTCTTCATTAATCTTCAAGTTTTTCTTGATGATTTCATTGCTCTGATCTTTAAATTCCCTTGTTTTGTGTGTTTAGTTGTTTCTCATATGTATTCTCAATTTGTTAGTGTCTCTTATATGAAAATTTTTAAGTTTGGTGTCCTGCATGCATTGTTTGTTTGATTTGAGTTTCCTAAGATTAATTATATTTTGATTGTTTCTCATCATTGAAAAATTCAAAAAAAAATTTCTCAAAACTATGTCTTTTCAAGTCAATAATACAGAGAATTGAAGATTCAGAACATTCAGCAGAGGAATCAAACAGAAAAAGCTGGGCGTTCAAAACGCCCAGTGAAGAAGGAAAACTGGCGTTTAAACGCCAGCCAGGTATCCTGGCTGGGCGTTTAACGCCCAAAAAGGTAGGATATTGGGCGTTAAACGCCAGAATGGATGCCATTCTGGGCGTTTAACGCCAGGATGACACTAGAGGGAAGATTTTGTTTTTAATTCAAATCTTTTTCAAATCATATCTTTTCAAAATCAATTTCTTTTCAATTTTTTTTATTTATTACTATTTTCGAAAATCCTTGCTACAATTAATAATTTAATTCAAAATTTTCTAGTTGTTACTTGCCTATTAAGAAAGGATCAAAAGTTTTAATTCTAGAATCATATCTTCTAATTTCTTGTTAGTCAAGTAATCAACTTTAATTTTAAAACTTTCTCTTTTTAGTTTGATTTTCAATCATATCTTCTCAATCATATATTTTCAATCACATCTTTTTCAAAATTAACTCTCAATCATATCTCTTTGATTTCTAATTTCTAAATCTTTTTCAAAAATCGCTTAATTTCTTTCCCAATCTTAATTTTCGAAAATCTCAATCAAATTTTCAAATTTCTTTTTATTATTTCAAAATCTTTTTAATTTATTTTCGAAAATTCTTCCCCTCTTCTCACATCCTTCTATTTAAGGGACTAACACTCCTCCTCAAGGTGCAATTCAAACTTTATCCTTCTTTATATGTTCGAATTCTCTTCTATCTACCTCCTCCTTCTATTCTTCTTTTCCTCTGACACCTCAAGGAATCTCTATACTGTGACATAGAGGATTCCCTACTTTCTTGTTCTCTTCTCTTTCATATGAGCAGGAACAAAGATAAAGGCATACTTGTTCAAGCTGATCCTGAACCTGAAAGGACCTTGAAGAGAAAGCTAAAAAAAGCTAAAGCACAACTCTCTCTAGAGGGCCTAACAGAGCTCTTCAAGAAGGAAGAAGCCATGGCAGCCGAAAACAACAATGCCAACAATGCAAGGAAGGTGCTTGGTGACTTTACTGCACCTACTCCCGACTTCTTTGGGAGAAGCATCTCAATCCCTGCCATTGGAGTAAACAACTTTGAGTTTAAGCCTCAATTAGTTTCTCTAATACAACAGAATTGCAAGTTTCATGGGCTTCCATTGGAAGATCCTCATCAATTCTTAGCTGAATTCTTGCAAATCTGTGACACTGTCAAGACCAATGGGGTTGACCCTGAAGTCTACAGACTTATGCTTTTTCCTTTTGCTGTAAGAGACAGAGCTAGGACATGGTTGGATTCACAACCTAAAGAAAGCCTTAACTCTTGGGAAAAGCTAGTCAATGCCTTCTTGGCAAAGTTCTTTCCACCTCAAAAATTGAGCAAGTTTAGAGTGGAAGTCCAAACCTTCAGACAGAAGGAAGGTGAATCCCTCTATGAAGCTTGGAAAAGATACAAGAAATTGATCAGAAGGTGCCCTTCTGACATGCTTTCAGAATGGAGTATCATAGGAATCTTCTATGATGGTCTGTCTGAACTGTCCAAGATGTCATTGGACAGCTCTGCTGGAAGATCTCTGATAAACCACTATTTTATGGTTTATCTTGTGCTCAATTGAGTGGTTTTTATCTACTCTTCACCCACTTATGTTATTTTATGTTTTCTATAGGTTAATGATCATGTGAAGTCACAAAAACAATTGAAAAAGCAAAAACAGAATGAAAAATAGAACACCCTGGAAGAGAAACTTACTGGCGTTTAACGCCAGGAATGGGCAAAAAGCTGGCGTTAAACACCAGAAATGGGTAGCAACCTGGCGTTTAATGCCAGGATTGGCAGAAAGGGGCGTTTTGCACGCCACTTGGTGCAGGGATGAGATATCCTTGACACCTCAGGATCTGTGGACTCCACAGGATCCCCACCTACCCACCTCTCTTTCTCTTCTTCACCCATTCACCAATCACCTCAATACCTCTTTCCCAAAACCCCTCACCTATCAAATCCCACCATTCTCTTCACCACTCACATCCATCCTTCATAAAACCCCACCTACCTCACCATTCAAATTTAAACCACTTTCCCACCCAAACCCACCCATAATGGCCGAACCATACCCCATCTCCATTCTTATATAAACCCATCTTGACTCCTTCATTTTCACACAACATACACACTACTTCTCCCCCTTGGCCGAAACACTAAGCCCCCTTCATCTCCTCTATTTCTTCTTCTTCTACTCTCTTCTTTCTTCTTTTGCTCGAGGACGAGCAAACCTTCTAAGTTTGGTGTGGTAAAAGCGTTGCTTTTTGTTTTTCCATAACCATTTATGGCACCTAAGGCCGGAGAAACCTCTAGAAAGAGGAAAGAGAAGGCAAAAGCTTCCACCTCCGAGTCATGGGAGATGGAGAGATTCACCTCAAGGGATGCATTTTCCTCCACAAAACTATTGGGAGCAAATCAAAACCTCCCTAGGAGAATTAAGTTCCAACATGGGACAACTAAGGGTGGAGCACCAAGAGTATTCCATCCTCCTCCATGAAATTAGAGAGGACCAAAGAGTCACGAGAGAGGAGCAACAAAGGCAAGGAAGAGACATTGAGGAGCTCAAGCACTCCATAAGATCTTCAAGAGGAAGAATAAGCCGCCATCACTAAGGTGGACCCGTTCTTTAATTTCCTTGTTCTTTATTTTTTGTTTTTCAAATTTTTATGCTTTATGTTTATCTATGTTTGTGTCTTTATTACATGATCATTAGTCTCTAAGTGTCTATGCCTTAAAGCTATGAAAATGATTCCATCACCTTTCTTAAATAAAGAGTGTTTTAATTGAAAAGGAAAAGAAGTGCATGAATTTCAAATTTTAAAATAGTTTAGTTATTTTGATGTGGTGGCAATACTATTATTTTTCTGAATGAATGCATGAACAGTGCATATTTTTTGAATCTGTTGATTCATGAATGTTAAAATTGTTGGCTCTTGAAAGAATGATGGAAAAGGAGAAATGTTATTTGATAATCTGAAAAATCATAAAATTGATTCTTGAAGCAAGAAAAAGTAGTGAAAAGCTTGCAGAAAAAAAATGATGATGCAAAAAAAAAAGAGAGAAAGAAAGAAGAAAAAAAAGCAAGCAGAAAAAGCCAATACCCCTTTAAACCAAAAGGCAAGGGTGATAAAAAGGATCCAAGACTTTGAGCATCAGTGGATAGGAGGGCCCACAGGAATAGAATCCTAGCCTAAGCGGCTAAACCAAGCTGTCCCTAACCATGTACTTGTGGCGTAAAGGTGTCAATTGAAAACTTGAGACTGAGCGGTTAAAGTCGTGGTCCAAAGCAAAAAGAGTGCGCTTAAGAGCTCTGGACACCTCTAATTGGGGACTCTAGCAAAGCTGAGTCAATCTGAAAAGGATCACCCAGTTATGTGTCTGTGGCATTTATGTATCCGGTGGTAATACTGGAAAACAAGATGCTTAGGGGCACGGCCAAGACTCATAAAGTAGCTGTGTTCAAAAATCAACATACTTAACTAGGAGAATCAATAACACTATCTGGATTCTGAGTTCCTATAGAAGCCAATCATTCTGAACTTCAAAGGATAAAGTGAGATGCCAAAACTGTTCAGAAGCAAAAAGCTAAAAGCTAAAAGCCCCGCTCATCTAATTAATACTGATCTTCATAGATGTTTTTGGAATTCATTGTATATTCTCTTCTTTTTATCCTATTTGATTTTCAGTTGCTTGGGGACAAGCAACAATTTAAGTTTGGTGTTGTGATGAGCGGATAATTTATACGCTTTTTTGCATTATTTTTAGTATGTTTTTAGTATATTTTAGTTAGTTTTTATTATATTTTTATTAGTTTTTATTTAAAAATTACTCTTCTGAACTTTACTATGAGTTTGTGTGTTTTTCTGTGATTTCAGGTATTTTCTGGATGAAATTGAGGGACCTGAGCAAAAATCTAATTCAGAGGCTGAAAAAGGACTGCAGATGCTGTTGGATTCTAACCTCCCTGCACTCAAAGTGGATTTTCTGGGACTACAGAAGCCCAATTGGCGCGGTCTTAATTGCGTTGGAAAGTAGACATCCTGAGCTTTCCAGCAATATATAATAGTCTATACTTTGCCCGAGATTTGATAGCCCAAACAGGCGTTCGAAGTCAGCCCAAGAATTCTGGCGTTTAACTCCAAAACTGGCACAAAAGCTGGAGTTAAACGTCCAAACTGGCACAAAAGCTGGCGTTTAACTCCAAGAAAAGTCTCTACACATGGAAGCTTCAATGCTCAGCCCAAGCACACACTAAGTGGGCCCGGAAGAAGATTTATGCATTAATTACTCATTTCTGTAACCCTAGGCTACTAGTTCTCTATAAATAGGACCTTTTACTATTGTATTTTCATCTTGGTTCTTCTGGTTCCTTCTCTGGGGCCGAAGCCAATGACCTCCATTATCACTTTTGTAGTTTCAATGGTGAAGTTTCTACACACTATAGATTAAGGTGTGGAACTCTGCTGTTCTTCATGAATTAATACAATTACTATTGTTTTTCTATTCAACTCAAGTCTGTTTCTTCTCCAAGATATTCATTCATACCCAAGAACATGATGAATGTGATGATTATGTGACACTCATCACCATTCTAACATATGAACGCGTGACTGACAACCACTTCCGTTCTACATGCAAACAAGCTTGAATGTGTATCTCTTGGGTTTCTAATCTAAGATTGGAACCTTCGTGGTATAGGCTAGAATTATTGGCGGCCATTCCTGAGATCCGAAATGTCTAAACCTTATCTGTGGTATTCTGAGTAGGATCTGGGAAGGGATGGCTGTGACGAGCTTCAAACTCGCGATTGTTGGGCATGTGACAGACGCAAAAGGATCAATGGATCCTATTCCAACATGATCGAGAACCGACAGATGATTAGCCGTGCGGTGACAGCGCATTTGGAACGTTTTCACTGAGAGGACGGGAAGTAGCCAGTGACAACGGTGATGCCCAACATAAAGCTTGCCATGGAAAGGAGTATGAATGATTGGAAGAAGGCAATAGGAAAGCAGAGGTTCAGGAGGAACAAAGCATCTTCATACGCTTATCTGAAATTCCAACCAAAGAATTACATAAGTATCTCTATCTTTATTTTACGTTTTATTTATTATTTAATTATCAATTCTCCATCACCATCTGAATTAGCCTGACTGAGATTTACAAGGTGACCATAGCTTGCTTCAAGCCAACAGTCTCCGTGGGATCGACCCTTACTTACGTAAGGTTTATTACTTGGACGACCCAGTGCACTTGCTGGTTAGTTGTGCGGAATTGTGACAAAGTGTGATTCACGTTTAAGAGCTCCAAGTCCTTTGGCACCATTGTTGATGATCGTAATTTCGTGCACCAGCCATCATGATCCATAGTATCATGATTGGAGAGGAGGTTGAAGTTCATGAGATTATACCTTAAGAACTCTACAAGGTGGCTGACAAGTCATCCACTTTGGCAAGGTTAGCCTTTCCCCACCTCATTTGCCACCTATGCAATTCGGCTGGGATTGACATAGAGGGAGACATCCTCATTGATGAGGATAAGCCCATCACTAAGAAAAGGATGGAGCAAACAAGAGATCATGGACCTCAACATGAGCATGAGGAAATTCCTCACCATGAAATCCCTGAGATGCCTCAAGGGATGCACTTTCCTCCACATAATTATTTGGACCAAATCAACACTTCCCTAGGAGAATTAAGCTCCAACATGGGACAACTAAGGATGGAGCACCAAGAGCACTCCATCATCCTCCATGAAATTAGAGAAGATCAAAGAGCTATGAGGGAGGAGCAACAAAGACAAGAAAGAGACATAGAGGAGCTCAAGAGCACCATTGGTTCTTCAAGAAGAGGAAAATGCCACCCTCACTAAGGTGGACTCATTCCTTAATCTCCTTGTTCTTATTTTCCTGTTTTTCGATTTTTGAGCCTTATGTTTTATTTTTGTTTGTGTCTTTACTATATGATCATTAGTGTCTAAATGTCTATGCCTTAAAGTTATGAATGTCCTCTGAATCCATCACCTCTCTTAAATGAAAAATGTTTTAATTACAAAAGAACAAGAAGTGCATGGTTTCAAATTCATCCTTGAAACTGGTTTAATTATTTTGATGTGGTAACAATACTTTTTGTTTTCTGAATGAATGCTTGAACAGTGCATATGTCTTTTGAAGTTGTTGTTTATGAATGTTAAATATGTTGGCTCTTGAAAGAATGATGAAAAAAGAGAAATGTTATTTGATAATCTGAAAAATCATAAAATTGATTCTTGAAGCAAGAAAAAGCAGTGAAGAACAAAGCTTGCAAAAAAAAAATAATACGAAAAAAAAGAAAAGAAAAATGGCGAAAAAAAGAGAAAGAAAAAGCAAAAGCAAGCAGAAAAAGCCGATAACCCTTAAAACCAAAAGGCAAGGGTAATAAAAAGGATCCAAGGCTTTGAGCATCAGTGGATAGGAGGGCCTAAAGGAATAAAATCCCGGCCTAAGCGGCTAAACCAAGCTGTCCCTAACCATGTGCTTGTGGCGTGAAAGTGTCAAGTGAAAACTTGAGACTGAGCGGTTAAAGTCAAGTCCAAAGCAAAAACAGAGTGTGCTTAAGAACCCTGGGCACCTCTAATTGGGGACTCTAGCAAAGCTGAGTCACAATCTGAAAAGGTTCACCCAGTTATGTGTCTGTGGCATTTATGTATCCGGTGGTAATACTGGAAAACAAAGTGCTTAGGGCCACGGCCAAGACTCATAAAGTAGCTGTGTTCAAGAATCAACATATTGAACTAGGAGAATCAATAACCCTATCTGAATTCTAAGTTCCTATAGATGCCTATCATTCTGAACTTCAATGGATAAAGTGAGATGCCAAAACTATTCAAGAGGCAAAAAGCTACAAGTCCCGCTCATCTGATTGGAGCTAAGTTTCATTGATATTTTGGAATTTATAGTATATTCTCTTCTTTTTATCCTATTTGATTTTCAGTTGCTTGGGGACAAGCAATAATTTAAGTTTGGTGTTGTGATGAGCGGATAATTTATACGCTTTTTGGCATTGTTTTTACATAGTTTTTAGTATGATTTAGTTAGTTTTTAGTATAATTTTATTAGTTTTTAAATAAAAATCACATTTCTGGACTTTACTATGAGTTTTTGTGTTTTTCTATGATTTCAGGTATTTTCTGGCTGAAATTGAGGGACTTGAGCAAAAATCAAATTCAGAGGTTGAAGAAGGACTGCAGATGCTGTTGGATTCTGACCTCCTTGCACTCAAAGTGGATTTTCCGGAGCCACAAAACTCCAAATGGCGCGCTCTCAATTGCGTTGAAAAGTAGACATCCAGGGCTTTTCAGCAATATATAATAGTTCATACTTTTTTCGAGTTTAGACAATGAAAACTGGCATTCAACGCCAGTTCCATGTTGCATTCTGGAGTTAAACGCTAGAAACAGGTTGCAAAGTGGAGTTAAACGCCAGAAACAGGTTACAAACTGGCGTTCAACTCCAAGAGAATCCTCTACACGTGTAAAGCTCAATGCTCAGCCCAAGCACATACCAAGTGGGCCCTAGAAGTGGATTTCTGCATCATTTACTCATTTCTGTAAACCCTAGTAACTAGTTTAGTATAAATAGGACTTTTCATTATTGTATTTAAAGTCTTGGTTACTCCGGTTCCCCTCTGGGGCTGAGACCAATGAACTCCATTATCACTTATGTATTTTCAACGGTAGAGTTTCTACACACCATAGATTAAGGTGTGGAGCTCTGCTGTTCCTCATGAATTAATGCAAAGTACTATTGTTTTTCTATTCAATTCAAGCTCATTCCTCTTCTAAGATATCCATTCGCACACAAGAACAGGATGAATGTGATGATTATGTGACGCTCATCATCATTCTCACTTATGAACGCGTGCCTGACAAACACTTCCGTTCTACATACAAACAAACTAGAATGAGTATCTCTTAGACATCTAATACAGAGGACCGAGTCCGAGATATTAGAGTCTTCGTGGTATAAGTTAGAACCCATGGATGGCCATTCTTGAGATCCGGAAAGTCTAAACCTTGTCTGTAAGCAGAGGTTCAGGAGGAACGAAAGCATCTCTATACGCTTATCTGAAATTCTCACCAATGAATTACATAAGTATCTCTATCCTAGTTTATATTTTAATTATGTTTTAATTATCAATTCATCATAACCATTTGAATCCGCCTAACTGAGATTTATAAGATGACCATAGCTTGCTTCAGGCCGACAATCTCCGTGGGATTGACCCTTACTCACGTAAGGTTTATTACTTGGACGACCCAGTGCACTTGTTGGTTAGTTGTGCGAAGTTGTGACAAAGTGTGATTCATGTTTGAGAGCACCAAGTCTTTGGCGCCATTGTTGATGATCACAATTTCGCATACCACTAGGTTTGGTGTTCCACCAAGAATTTCATTAAAAACACATTTCAACCCTCTGCATAAATGGTCATTGGCTCCAAATAATCAGGAAAACTACTCTACCATTGTCTGCTTTCTAGTTTATAGTTTGCTTTCTTTAGTAAAAGCACAAGGTTTCATTGATGTGATTACTCTACTGCATAAGAGACATTGGCAATGAACTAAGTTTGGTGTTCACACACCAAAGTAAGTTCAAAACCCTACAAACATTCCATTTTTCAAGTGCTTGGGAGACAAGCAACTTCCACTATCAGTGCAGAAAATTATTCAACTTTTTGGAAGTACTATACATCATCATCAAGGAAAGCACAAAAGCTAAGGAGAATGATGAAGGACTAAGCAAGAAGATGCCAAAAGGTTGTATTTTTACTCAACTGTTTATGCTTTGAAGTGCTTTAGTTGGAAGTTTAAATGCACCCCTGCTGATTAGTTTAAGTAGTCTGCATTATGTTTATTTACTGCCTTTTCATTTTTCAATTAAGTGATAGCCGGAGTTTCGACTTCATTTACATCTGCTTGAATTTATGTCTTGTTCCCCTTTGCATAAATAAAAGAAAATATTGAAATAGAAAGTGAAATGGTCTAATTTGATAGGAATGAGAATAAAGTTCAGTGGTGGTATGTGCTAGATTGTTCAGTAGGCTCACTAATAAAGAGGAAGGGTAGAGTGTCCTTTTTAAGTATAGACTTAGCTACTGTCTATGCAAACTTAGTGAATTAATACCCTTGGATGAAAAGAAAGAGTAAGAAGGAAAGGAAGAAAAGCCAAGAATTGGCAACAAAAAATGAATGAAACAAAGAATAAAGCTAGACACCAATAGCTTGGACCTTAAGACACATGCCTGTGGTGATTTTGTACTAGGATCTGCTTGGATAATTAGGTTCTGAGGAGTATTTTAAAACTTGGTAACTTAGATTAACTAATCTGGGATTATCAACCGAAAGTCCACTATCAAGAGCAACCTAGTTACAAAGTATTTAGTAACCCAAAGAGGTGCTGGGCACCGATGTTCTTAAGAAGAATTGTAAGCCAAGTGTCTGTGGTGAATATGTGTTGATTGAAAAAAAAAACAAGCTAAAAACCTGCTGCAACACATGACACTAAGCTGCAATTGAGGAATAAGTTTCTCAGCAGAAGAAAAACAAAAAAATCAAACACCAAGGATGATGAATAATAAGGTTCATAGCAGCAAACCATAGTTAATACTTAAAGGAACAATTCAAACCTGAAACCAATAAAAATAGAGCTTCAAACAGATCCTACAGGAAACCCCATGAACCTAGACTGAATGCTTTCAAATAAGGACATATATGCTTATCTGTTTTCATTATTTTCTCCCATGATCTACTGCTTGCTTGGGGACAAGCAAGATCTAAGTTTGGTGTTGTGATGACAAGTCATCTTATGCTAGTTTCACAAGTATTTTTCACTTGTTTTCATTAGGTTTATGCACTTTCTTGCACAATAAGTAAGTAATTAGATTGGAAATTCATGCATCACTTAGTTCAATTAGACATGGGTATTTGTGTGCTTTTTCATAAAGTTTTATGCTAATTTTCCTTGATGTTATGAATGATGCAAATACCTTGTGATTACAACAAACTTTGATGCAATTGTTTGATTGATAATAGGTGAAGAAGAAACAAGAAAGAAGCAAGAAAGAAGAGAAAAAAGCAGAGGAAGAAGCAAAGCAGAGGAAGTAACGTTGGTGGCCAAAGTTGGCTCACCAACATTACCTCAAACGTTGGAAGGGGGGTATGCAACGTTGGTGAACCAACGTACCTCCAACTTCTTCGAAAAGTTTTAAAAACTAGAGCTAGGAAAATTTTGGGTGACGCATACGCGTGACCAAGCCAACGTTGGAGGTAACGTTGGTGGATAAACGCTCCCTCCAACATATGCGATAAGAGGCCCAAAATGGGATTTGAAAAACTTGCATCGACGCGTACACGTGGATGCAGATTTTGGCCAGGCACACAAATGCGTGAGTAACGCACATGTGCAAAACGCGATACCCACGCGTACGCATGGGCGACACGCACGCATGGGTGGAAAAACGTTGGTGCACCAACGTTGAGTCAAACGTTGGCACCAACGCTCATTCTCTTCAAAAATCCTATTTTCAAGCCTAACGTTTAACTCCATGTTTTCTGCCAAACGTGAGCTCCAACATTGACATCAGCTTTAGTGAAATTGAGAAGCCATGCAGATAAAAAACATGAATTGCTAATTACCTCTCTTCAACATCACTGAAACCCATTCTAGCTTGCTTCAACAAGGCCAAAAAGCCCAATCCAAGGACTTGAAGAATGAATTAGAAAGTGTATAAATAGAGAAGAATTTGATTTAGGACAAGGCTTGGCAGATTTGAGATCTGAAAGGCTAGAGAGTCAGAATCCCAAATTGGGAAACTCTGCACTCAGTTCTCTTTGTATTTTCTTTTCTGAAATTTTCTGTAACTTCTTTGTTTTCTGTTTTGATTGGAGCAATGATGAACTAAACCCCAAATTCATTAGGGGGAGGAGCCCTATTGTAATCTTAATGAATCAATGAAATTCTACTTCTTCTAAATTCAATTGTGTAGCTATAGGATATCTTCTGCCTTGATTGTAAATTATTCACTCCGGAAGGGGGTTTAATTCAATTCAATGTGGGTGTGAGCCTCGGAAGGGGAATCACCTACATTAGAATTGGAGCTCTATCCTTCACAATTCTCCTAACCAACACCATTCGGGAGGAATTGAGGTTTTGAGAATCTGTGTGGCTTATGGATAAGAGAATGTGCTCTAACTCTTCTCATGACAATTAGATCAAGGAATTGGTAAGATTGATTGTGATTAGAGAGATTGGATTGCCAAGTGTTTCGAGGGTTACCTGAAACTGTAGGTCGGAGATGACGTGTTCGACTTGTGTGTGGTGGCCGGAGCTGCCGCGTCTGACTTGTTGGACTGACAATGCTGCTGATCCTTTGTCACCGGAGGGTGGTGGTACTGATAAACCACTATTTTATGGTTTATCTTGTGCTCAATTGAGTGATTTTTATCAACTCTTTACCCACTTATTCATACTATTTGCATAGTTTTACATTTGCCTTCCTAATTATTGCCTTGATATGTGCGTTAAGTGATTTCAGAGATTACAGGGCAGGAATGGCTCAGAGGATGGAAAGAAAGCATGCAAAAGTGGAAGGAATACAAGAAGTTGGAGAAATTGCTAAGTTGTCCAGCCTGACCTCTTCACACTCAAATGGCTATAACTTTAGCTACAGAGGTCCAAACGACGCGGTTCTAGTTGCGTTGGAAAGCTAACGTCCGGTGCTTCGATTTGATATATAATTTGCAATAGCTCACCCGAAGTTTGATGATACGAACGCGTGAATGACGTGCCCGCGTCGCATCTACGAACTTCAATCCACGCGGACGCATGGACGACGCCTCCGCGTCACTTTTCCGCGACCTGAACGTAACAAAAATTGCAGGGGGCAATTTCTGGGCTGCTTTTGACCTAGTTTTCAGCCCAGAATACACAGATTAGAGGCTATAAAGTGGGAGAATGCATCCATTCATAATGATAAGCTTTCAAAATTCACAATTTTAGTTTTAGATGTAGTTTTTAGAGAGAGAGAGGTTCTCCCCTCTCTCTTAGGATTAGAATTTAGGATTTCTTTGCTTTCAGGATTGTTTCTTTTTATCAGGTTCAATGTTCTTTTTATTTATTTTCTCAATTTAATTTATAAATATCCATGTTAGATTTGATTTCTTTTATTAATGCAATTTGATGTATTTTCAGATTCAATTTTACTTTGCTTTATTTATATGAATGCTTTTGATTTAATTTAGATATTTTCTCCCTTTTGACTTGGGTTAAGTAATTGGTAACGCTTGAGCTGTCAAATAAAGCAGTGGTTGAAATTGTGAGTTGCTCCAATAACTCTAGTCTTTCCATAGGAATTGACTAGGACCTGAGGATTAAGCTAATTAATCCACTTGAATTACCTTCATAGTTAGAGGTTAACAAAGTGGGATTAAAACCCAATTCTCATCACAATTGATAAGGATAGGACTTCCGATTCTAATACCTTGCCAAGAGTTTATTTTATTATTGCTATTTTATTTTTCTTATCATTTAACATACTGGTTCCTTACTTTCAAAACCCCCAATTTACAAGACTCCTAACCAATAATAAGAACATACTTCCTTGCAATTCCTTGAGAAGACGACCCGAGATTTAAATACTCGGTGATCAATTTTAAAGGGGTTTGTTACTTGTGACAACCAAAACTTTTGTAAGAAAGGTTGATTGCTTAGTTTAGTAACTATACTTGCAACGAGAGTTTACTATAACGTCTAAACCATCAATCTTCAGTTCTTCAAAATGGTGCCGTTGCCGGGGAATTGCAAACGTGTGCCTTATTATTGGTTATTGTAAATATTTTCTTTTGCTTGTTTATTTGTTTTTATTTTTGTTTTTATTTTTGCTTTTTCATAAATTAAGAGGTTATTGGTTTTTATTTAGTTATTAAAATTTTTTCAAAAATTTGTTCTTCGTGTTCATCTTGATATTCAAGTTGTTCTTAGTTGTTTTCTTCGTTTTGATCTAAAAATTTTAAGTTTAGTGTCATTTTATTTTTTTTCTCTTTCCTCATTAAATTCAAAATTTCAAAATTTAAAACTCACATTTCAAAATTCAAATTTCAATTTTCAAAATTCAAATCTTTTTCAAAAATCATATCTTTTTTAAAAATCTTATCTTATCTTATTTCAAAAATCAAATTTCAAAATTCAATTTTCAAAAATTCAAAATTCAAAATTTAAATAACCTTTTAATTTAAAATTATTTTTATTTTCATTTTTAATTTTTTATTTACTATTATGAGTTCTCACCCCTCTCGCTTTGAGTTTGGTTCCAATGTTGTTGCAAGGAATGGAAATTATAACAGGAAAAAGGAACAAGGTAAGACCATTCCACGATGCATACCAAGACAATAGTTATGGTGGACCCTTCCATGACAACCAACATCCACCAAATTACTATAGTCAAGAGCCATTCCAGGGGGCATACCAAGATGATAGATATGATGGACCCCCATCATATGCCTATGAACCTCCTCAACACAACTTTGAACCACCACACTCATAAGCCAACTACCACCAATCACCTTCATATGATCCTAACCCTCATCCACCATACCAACCACCTTATGAACCATATGAACCATATATAGAACCACCCCAATTCCAACCCAATTACTCCCAAGAACCACCACCTCCCTATGCATCATGTCCATATCCATCACCCCAAGAATCAATGGAGAAACTCAAGGAAACATTTGAAAAATTTAATGCCACACTTCATCAATTGAACCAAGCAATAAATCAATTAGCTTCCCGATGTTCGGACACTCAAGGAACCCCCATGTCTTCATGCGGACAATCTAATGAAGAACGTAGCATGAAGGGGACATTAGAAACTCCGGTGGACAGTAAGGAGCATGAATTTGTACTGGAACAAGTGGAGGAAGCCAGAATTATTGAAGAAGAAGAAGTAGTTGAAGACTTGGGAGATGCTGAACCTCCATGGAAAAGTCAAGACATAGAACCTCCTTCCAAGACGATTGCATTTGATGTTGAGGAGGGTGTACAACCTCCAAGGCATATCATAGTTGAAGACTTGGAAGAGGTTGGTCAAGAAATGGAGATTAAAGAAGAAGAAACACAGCCTCCTATGCCCTTGGAAAGCAATGAAGAGGAGATTGAATTGCAAGAAAGCTACCAAGAGGAAGAGGTTGAAAATGAAGAAGCTTACAAGGAGGTGGAAGCTGAACGCACAAACCCTACCATGCGGACACATGGCTCACGCGTCCGCGTCATACCCCCATAATGGCCACTCACGCGATCGCGTCGATCACGCGACCGCGTCACCCTGGATTTTGGCAATACTAAGTTTCGAACAGAGAGTTGTACGAGTGCGAGGCTGCCCTCGCGCTAGTAGCATAAACTGTGTCACGCGACCGCGTGACTGACGCGACTGCGTCAATACATATAAGTGCAAGTCACGTGACCGCGTGCCCCACGCGTCCGCGTCGCTTGCGCCGCACAGTTTATCCTAATTTGCCAAATATCTTATCTTTTCTTCTTCAATCCTAATTTTTCCTCCCTCCTTTCTTACTTACTTCTTCTTCCGTTCTTTCCGTTCTCATTCTTCTTATCTTTTATTTTATTTTACTTAATTTATTTGTATATTTCATTCATTGCATCTTAATTTTGTGCATATTTTTGCTTTCTTTTCTAAATTCATTATTTTTCCTTTGGTGTTAAAATTTTCTTATTTAACTGTTGCATCTTCTCTTGAATTATTTTAGGTGCTTAGTGACTTGTTTTATTCTGGATAGGTAATATTATTTATATCAATGCCAATCTTTTATACCTGTATTACTTTTACATTGACATGGATTTATATTATCTCTCCTTACCCACACTCTCTTTCTCATTGTTGCAAATTTTTGCACTCTTGCTTTGCCATGTACTTCTACTGTTTTCTCACTTGCATGTTGTAGCTACCATGTAATTGAGATCCTTATTATCTGGCATTAACACCCATATTTTATTTATTTTCTATCTTTATTTTTGGGTTACTTTTCTTCTTTTCCCTCTTCTTTCAGGATGGCCACCACGAAGGGAGAGGAAAAGCTTCTTAATGGGAAGACAAACAAGTCTACCTGCACAATCTTTGGAGAAAGGCATCAGTTGAATCAGCCCGTCCACTTGTACATCTCAGCATGCACCGAGGACGGTGCAATCTTTAAGTGTGGGGAGGTCAATACCGATCTTCATGGGTTAGTACTTTCTTGTCTCAACACCAATGTTTAAATTTTCTTTGTAGTTAGTTGTTGCATTTGCATGTTTGTTTGATTTTTGTGCATATTTTACCACTTGGTTGAAGTAATATTTTCTTTTTCAAGAAACCTTTTAGAGCATTTCACTAATTTGAATAAAATTTAATGTTACGCTTGTTTGAAGAAATATTATACTGGAACATGGTTTAGAGCTTGAACACACAAAACCTGTGAGATTTTGAGCCTATTTAATTGGTTGTATTTTACTAACCAATATTTTATTTTTGGTGTGTTTTTCTCTCTAAAATTGTGATCTTTGTCTTGCTTAATTCTATATTTCCATGGTTTGATGTATGCATACACTTACATGATTGAGGCCTTTGTTTCACTGAGCTTACATACCCATATGGCCTTACCCTTTCATTATTCTTTGCAAACCAATGTTGAGCCTATTATATCCCCTTGTTCTTTACTTTAGCACATCATTAACTCTAAGCGGAAAACAATAATGTCCTTAATTTGAATCCTTGGTTAGCTTAGACTAGTGAGAGTGCTCATGAATTAAGTATGGGGAAGTTAAATTTGGAAACATTTGGTTTGAGAATTGAGT
This sequence comes from Arachis ipaensis, assembly GCF_000816755.2. Lineage (NCBI taxonomy): Eukaryota > Viridiplantae > Streptophyta > Magnoliopsida > Fabales > Fabaceae > Arachis > Arachis ipaensis. The sequence continues at coordinate 126,576,670 of NC_029793.2, read as the reverse complement.
ATGTTAGAATTTTTTAAAAATGTAAAAGAAATGTTTAGGACATGATTCATGCATCCAATAATTTAATCATATGCATTGAGAAAAATAAAAGAAAAAAATAAATATATAAAAAAAGAGAAAAATAAAGGAGAAAAAGAAAAGAAAAAGAGCAAAAAAATAAAAGGGGACAAAATGCCCCAAAGTAAGTGGTAAAAGTAATGCATATGTACTGTACTTGAAATTAGAATGCATGAATATGTGAAAAAAAAAATGGTTAATGGATAGTTAGATGTGGTATTATGATTACATGGATTGTCTAAAGTTAGGTGGAAAGTTTAAGTTAATTAAGGATTCAGATTTTAGTCCACTTGGCCAAATACAATCCTACCTTGACCCTAACCCCATTACAACCCTTAAAATACCTCTTGATATGTGTATCTGTGCATTAAATTTATGTTGATTGTTAGATGAAGAGCAAGCCTTAGGAAGCAAGGTTAGTAGAGAATTAAGAGAATCGAACCTTAAACACCTGAGCGATTAGAGTGCATACACTTCCAGTGAGGGTTCGATGCTCGATTCTTTGTTCCCGGCTTTCATGAGCTATTTTCCTCTACAAGTCTATTTGTACTTCATTTTTATGATTTGAATTAGTGAAATCCAGTTCATATTTATTCTTGGAGAATTTATTTACTTTTAAACCAAGTAGGTAGAAACATTGTGCATGTAGTTGCATTCATATAGATAGGTTGCATTTCATACATTCTAACATTCCTCTCCATCTTTATAGCTTCTCTTGAGCTTAGCATGAGGACATGCTAATGTTTAAGTATGGAGAGGTTGATAAACCACTATTTTATGGTTTATCTTGTGCTCAATTGAGTGATTTTTATCAACTCTTTACCCACTTATTCATACTATTTGCATAGTTTTACATTTGCCTTCCTAATTATGTGCTTTGATTGAAAACATGCTTCTTTGGCCTTAAGTTCCCTATGTTTAAATCCTCTCTTATTACAATTAGATGCCTTGATATGTGTGTTAAGTGATTTCAGAGATTACAGGGCAGGATTGGCTCAGAGGATGGAAAGGAAGCATGCAAAAGTGGAAGGAATACAAGAAGTTGGAGAAATTGCTAAGCTGTCCAGCCTGACCTCTTCGCACTCAAACGACTATAACTTTAGCTACAGAGGTCCAAACGACGCAGTTTTAGTTGCGTTGGAAAGCTAACGTCCGGGGCTTCGATTTGATATATAATTTGTCATAGCTGCCGCGTCGCATCTGCGAACTTCAATCCGCGCGGACGCGTGGACAACGCCTTCGCGTCACTTTTTCGCGACCTGAACGTAACAGAAATCGCAGGGGGCAATTTTTGGGCTGCTTTTGACCCAGTTTTCAGCCCAGAACACACATATTAGAGGCTATAAAGTGGGAGAATGCATCCAGTCATAATGATAAGCTTTCAAAATTCACAATTTTAGTTTTAGATGTAGTTTTTAGAGAGAGAGGTTCTCCCCTCTCTCTTAGGATTAGGATTTATGATTTCTTTGCTTTCAGAATTGTTTCTTTTTATCAGGTTCAATGTTCTTTTTATTTATTTTCTTAATTTAATTTATGAATATCCATGTTAGATTTGATTTCTTTTATTAATGCAATTTGAGGTATTTTCAGATTCAATTTTACTTTGCTTTATTTATATGAATGCTTTTGATTTAATTTAGATATTTTCTCCCTTTTGGCTTGGGTTAAGTAATTGGTAACGCTTGAGCTGTCAAATAAAGCAGTGGTTGAAATTGGGAGTTGCTCCAATAACTCTAGTCTTTCCATAGGATTAAGCTAATTAATCCACTTGAATTACCTTCATAGTTAGAGGTTAACAAAGTGGGATTAAAATCCAATTCTCATCATAATTGATAAGGATAGGACTTCCGATTCTAATACCTTGCCAAGAGTTTATTTTATTATTGCTATTTTATTTTTCTTATCATTTAACATACTGGTTCCTTACTTTCAAAACCCCCAATTTACAAGACTCCTAACCAATAATAAGAACATACTTTCCTGCAATACCTTGAGAAGACGACCTGAGGTTTAAATACTCGGTTATCAATTTTAAAGGGATTTGTTACTTGTGACAACCAAAACTTTTGTAAGAAAGCTTGATTGCTTGGTTTAGTAACTATACTTGCAACGAGAGTTTACTATAACCTCTAAACCATCAATCTTCAGTTCTTCAGGTACCTGCAAGGGACTCCGATGCTTAAGTTAGCAAGGGTATTAAGCAGGTTTTTAGTAGAATCAGAGTATGAGTTATACCGGGGTGCTCCAGTGTATTTATAATGTTGTAGAGTGATCTTTCTATTGATAAGATAGTTATCTTATCTTATCTTTGAGTGAAGTCATCTTATCTTCAAGGGAACCGCCCTTATCTTTCCAGGCTTGGGCTGCCTTTGGATTTGGGTCGTATTCCTCTGTTTGTCCCCTTTTTTGGGCTTTCCTGGTGATTTGGCCGAGCTCTTTGAGAAGAAGTCGGATAGTTCTGACTTGAAGAGGTCGGTCGATTTATCTTCAATCAGCCCGGGTCGTACAGCTCGACCCAGGGCACGAACAGTGCCCCTGCTTGAGGTTGGTCTTTTTTAAGGTCAAGTCCCTTAGGCTTCGATCCTTTACCGGAGAAGCCGAGCTCGAGCACTTTTGGTTGATCTTCGCTGGGTAGCATTTTCCCTTCAGTGGTTTAAAATGCAGAACGTTTTCTCACTCTTTCTAACTGTCTCGTGCGTTGTGCTTTTTCTAGGGAATGTGCGAAGGCTTTTAAGGATTTAATTAACTTCCTTTTTTGCCGTTTCCCTATCTCTCATTTTAACTTTTGAAATTTCAAAGTGCCATCCCTTCAGTTTCTCTTCTTCGTGCTTGCCGTAACTCCCCCCCTTTTCTTTTTGCTTCTTCTATTTTGTCTGTGACTCAAAGCTCTGCTGTTTCCAAGCTCTTCACGTCTTCGTACTTTTCTTGCTTTCCGGAAGTGATCGTTGGAGATGCTCGCCTTTTGCTTTGACATTTCATCGTCTTCTTCACAGGTTGGTTTCTTTGTCTTTATTCTTTTCATGCTATGTATTTTTGATGCCTTGATTTAAGAAATTTTGCTTGCTTCCACGTTGGAGAGTTTTGAATCTTTCTTTTGTCTACTGTGTCTGATTATTTCTGTGATATGCTTTATTCTAGGGTTTTTTACATACACCTTTTCTTATTTCCTGCTAGTTGATGTTTCTAGGGCTTTGAATGTTGTTATTGCTTCTGATTGTGTCCTTGCATTTGAAGTTTTGGGGTGATGAACTGCTTGATTTTTGAAAAAGGTTGCTTCTTTAATGATTTCCCTTTGGCATGTTAGATGCATTGATAGTTCCCTTTGCTAATAGATAAAAAGCTACGCTTTGATGATTTTCTAGTTCTTGATTTTCCTTTCGGGGTGTTGCTTTGCTAAAAGAGGATTATTTTCTTGTTAGGAGGTGTCGAGATGTAGGCTTGTAGATTTTTCCTGAGTTCTTATTCCATAACTGCCTCCAAAAGATGACCCTGGATCTTTCATGTGAATCCTGGGGTTTCCTTTTGCTGTCGTATTTGGCTTTTTAACTTTTGCGTGCTTTAGTCCGAGTTTCTTTCTTTGCCTTGCCCGAGTTGTAACCTATTTTTCTTTTTCTTACTGTAGGGATTAGTTGAACATGTCTTCTCGCAAAAATATTGTCGAGACCTCCTCCAAAGTCCCCGAGGGCATGTCTGATTGGCTGGACTCCCTCGTCCTGATGTGTGTTTCAGTAGTTAATTCTGAGTACATCGTGGAGCTTAGAAAACATCACCAGATCTGTAGTAGTAGGGATCAAGAGAAAAACTATGAATTGGTAGCGCCTGACTCCGATGAAAGGGTTTGCTTTCCTTCTCTGACCCAGGGGGAACTCCCCTTCTTTTACGCTTACGACTACTTTTTCAGCCAAATGAACATCACCGTTCCTTTTCCCTCCTTTGAGACTGACTTGTTGTGGTCGTGTAATGTAGCTCCATCCCAACTCCATCCAAACTCCTGGGGATTTATCAAGATCTTTAAGTTGCTTTGCCAAGAGTTGGATGTCACTCCCTCTCAAACTCTCTTTCTTTACTTCTTTGTCTTGACCAAGCCTGGGACTACCAAAAAGAAAGCTTCTTGGATTTCTTTCAGGTCTGCCCAAGGACACAAAGTGTTTTTTATGTACGATGAGTCTTTTAGGGATGTTAAGAACTACTTTTTTAAGGTCCGAGCTATTGAGGGAGCTCGACCATTTTTCTTGGAGTCGAATAATGAACCTGCCTTTCCCTTATATTGGCAAAAGAACGTTGTAGTATCTAGATATACATGGGAGATGCTTGATGAGGTCGAGCAGATTTTTGTGACTTTGTTGGAGGGGATTTGGGGACAACCTCCCTATCTCGACACAAAGAGATTCTTAGGAGACCCTTCCCTTGTCCGAGCTGAGCTGGGTAGTGGTCAACTTCTTTTTGCTTTGTTTGCTTGTTTTTTATTTCTGTTTCTTCCAGTTTTTGTAACTTGTGTTGCTGTGTTTTTCAAAGAAGGTTAAAAATAATGATTCTATGAAGGCCTTTAAAAAGGCGAGGAAAGCTACAGCTACCCAGAACATCTCGGCAAAGGTGGCTGGGGAAGGATATTCTCAGGTTCCCCCTAAAAAGCCGATATTGAGCACTTCTGGACCGAGGAAGATGATTCCTACTCCTCAGGTCCACTTGGTTGATCCTCCCCAGCCCTCTGCTGCTACCTCTTCTCCTACTGTCGTCCCTCCTCCAAAAAGACAAAGGACTGTTGAGCCTTTCAATCTGGATGCTCCCGATTTTGATGCTGTCGGGTTTGTTGATCAACAAATTGCTCCTTATGGTGTTGTTCCTACTGACGACGTATCCATTCTTCGTCATTTGGACTTCATTACCCAGAGTAGTATAAAAATGGCACATATGGGGGTAGCGTTATTTCGGACTGCCCAGGATCTTCCAGTTCACGCGACAAAGGCTTTTATGGAGGAGGCCAAGTCGAAATATGACAGGATCAAGGGTTTAAAGGAAGAGCTCGAGGTGAAGGTGGCTAAGCTGAAAAAGGAGTTGGAAGGTGAGAAGACTCAGGCTACTGCTGCGGTGGCTTCTGCAAATCTGGCTGAGGAGATGGCGCAAAAGCACAAGGAGAGCTATGTCCTGACTTATGGTGAGATGATAGAGCTCAGGAAGAGGTTGGAATCTGCTCAGGCCGACTATACCGAGCTCCAAAGCCATCTTGTAGGTAGCGTGAATGCTGCTTATGAGAATTTGAAGGCTCAGGTTCGATTTCTTGTGCCCAAGCTCGACCTCACCCTATTCAGCTTGGACAACATTGTAGAAGTTGGCAAGATTGTCCCTGATGGCCCGGATGATGACGATGTAGATGTAGACCTTCCTCCTGCGCCATCTGCCAAAGCCTCTGCTGCCCCGGCTTCTTCAACTCCTACTACTGAGGTCGGCCAGCCCGAGTCCGACCCTGATGTCCAGATTTTGAACTGGAATGATGGGACTGTAGATGAAATTCCTACGAAGATCATCTATCCTTCATCGACTCAGGATGCTACTCCCGATGAGAACCTGGATCTTTGATGAATTTTATTTGATGTTTTATACAGCCCGGTCTGTGGGCTTTTGAACTCTTATTTCTGTAACTTATGGTCTTGACATGGATATTTTGGTTGCTTTTCTATAGCAACTCTATGTAGAAAAATGAAGTAGTTTCTTTAAGCACTTGAGGTCGGCTTTTTCGGGTGGCCTCTTGAGCTTTTTATTATGCCAGCTTTGTTCTTTCATGATATGCTTTGTATGTAGCTAGGCATCTTTAGAGTGTTGGCATCTTGATGTCCGACCTCTTTTGATTGCCTTTGTGCTTTATTTCCTACTTGAAGCTAGCTTTGTTCAGCTATTTTTCTTCGCATTCTTTAATAGAATACTTGCAGATTGATTTTATTGAGGTTATGGATTTCTGGGTCCGACTTGAGTCCCTTATAGCGCACGTCTTCTAGCGGTCGATTTCTTTGCGAATTATTTTTAGTAATCCCTTTGGATTTACTTTTTATAACTCTGTTGCTTTTAATTGGTTTGGTCCGACTTCTTCATGTCGGTCCCTTTTAATCTATTTCTGGTAATCCATTTTTTATTTGGACCTTGCCAGGTCTCTCTTTATGGATTACTTTTTATAACTTTGTAGTTTTGTTGGGCCGACTTCATCATGCCGGTCTCTTCTAAGTTATTTCTAGTAATCTATTTTATTTGAACCTTGTCAGGTCTTTTTTTATGGATTACTTTTTATAACTTTTTGTAGTTTTGTTGGGCCGATTTCATCATGTCAGTCCCTTCTAAGTTATTTCTAGTAATCTATTTTCAGGGCTGGCCAGGCCTCTTTTCTATGGGTTACTTTTTATAACTTTTTGTCGCTTTGATCTGGTCCGACTTCTTTTATGTCGGTCCATTCTAAGTTATTTCTAGCAATCCATTTTTTTGTTTCAGACCACGTCAGGCCTCTATTCATGGATCGCTTTTTATAACTTCTTGCATTATTCTATTTTTGTCGCTTTTCATCTTGCCGATTTTGATCGCTTGGTCTGACCTTTGATGAATTCGGTTTTCATCTTCGCCGACCTTATCATGATCGAGCAGTGAGTTTGGTTTTCACTTTTGCCGATCTGTAGCTTTATAATCGGGGCACCTTATCCTAAGATCTTTATTACCTCCTAACTATAATACCTTCTTAGGTTGCAGGCGTGCCATGACCTTAGTAGCTCTCGCCCCTCGAGTTTGGACAGCCTGTAGTAGCCTTTTTCGAGTACTTCTATGACTCGGTAGGGTCCCCTCCAGTTTGCTGCGAGTTTTCCCTCTCCAGGTCGACTTGTTCCGATATCATTTCGGATTAGGATGAGGCTGTTGTTGGCAAAACTTCGATGTACTACCTTTTGATTGTATCTTGAGGCCATTCGATGTTTTAGCACCTCCTCCCTGATCTGAGCTCTTTCCTGTATTTTTGAAAGTAGGTCGAGCTCTTCTTTTTGAAGTTGGGAGTTGGCCTCTTCACTGTAGAAGATCGTTCTGGGGGACCCTTCTTCGACTTCTACTGGGATCATTGCATCCATGCCATAAGCTAGTCGGAAGGGTGACTCCCTTGTCGTGGAGTGTGGCATTGTCCGATATGCCCATAGGACTTGTGGGAGCTCTTCAGCCCAGGCTCCCTTTGCATCCTGTAATCTTCGTTTTAGCCCGGCTAATATAACTTCATTGGCAGCTTCTGCCTATCCATTAGCCTGGGGTGTTCTATGGATGTGAATTGGTGCTTTATTTTCAAGTCGGCTACCAACTTTCTAAAGCCTGCATCTGTGAATTGAGTGCCATTGTCTGTGGTAATGGAATAAGGGATTCCAAACCTTGTGATAATGTTCCTATATAGGAATTTCTGACTTCTTTGGGCACTGGCGTTGGCTAGGGGCTCTACTGCAATCCATTTTGTAAAATAATCTACCCCTACGATGAGGAACTTGACCTATCCCAATCTTTGAGGGAAGGGCCCGAGGAGATCGAGTCCCCACTTTGCAAATGGCCAAGGTGATGTTATGCTGATGAGCTCCTCTGGTGGGGCGATGTGGAAGTTAGCATGTTTTTGACATGGTGGGTATGTCTTGACGAACTAGGTGGCTTCTTTTTGCAAAGTTGGCCAAAAGTATCCGGCTCGGAGTACTTTCTTGGCAAGAGCTCGAGCTCCGAGATGCCACATGTGCCACTGTGTATCTCTTCCAAGACCTCTTTTGTGTTAGAGGTTGGTACACATTTTAGTAGGGGCGTCGAAATCCCTCTCTTGTATAGGATGTTGTTTATAATGGTGTAATACTGTGCCTCCCGCTTTAACCTCTTTACCTCCTTTTTATCTGTAGGGGGTATCTCTGATTTGAGGTAGTTGATTATGGGAGTCATCCACCCTTGATCCTGACCTAATATGGCTAGGACTTTGTCTCCTTCCAAGATTGACGGGTTCTGCAGTTTTTCCTAGATGAGGCTTCTATTATTGTCCCCTGGTTTGGTGCTGGCTAATTTTGAGAGTGCGTCAGCTCGGGCATTTTGTTCTCGAGGTATATGTCGGATCTCATGTTCCTTGAATTGTCCAAGTTGTTCCTGGGTTTTGTCGAGGTACTTTTTCATGGCAGGGTCTTTAGCTTGGTAGGTCCCTGCTATTTGCGAGGTGACGACTTGTGAATCACTGAAGATGACAAGCTTTTAGGCTCTCACCTCTTTAGCCAGTTTCAAACCAGCCAATAACACCTCGTACTCAGCCTGGTTATTGGAGGTAGGGAACTCGAACTTCAGGGAGAGTTCGATTTGGGTTCTCTGATTGCTTTCTATTATCACACCTACTCCACTCCCAGTTTTATTTGAAGAGCCATCCACATAAAGATTCCAATTTGTAAGGATTTCTGGGGGTGTCAGTATACTCTGCGATGAAATCGGCCAGATATTGGGATTTGATGGTTGTCCGAGCTTCATATTGAAGGTAGAATTCAGACAACTCGACTACCCATTGAAGGATTCTTCCTGCTAAATCTGTTTTCTGTAGAATATGTCTCATGGGTTAGTTGGTTCGAACCTTAATGGTGTGAGCTTGAAAATATAGGCAAATTCGTCGAGAAGTTAATATGAGAGCATAGGCGAACTTCTCTATTTTTTGATTGTTCAGCTCAGATCTCTGTAGTGCTTTGCTGATGAAGTATATGGGTTGTTGTCCACTTTCATCCTCCCTGACTAGTGCTGAAGCTACTGCTCGACTTCCTACTACAAGGTATAGTATGAGTGCTTCTTCTTTCCGTGGTCGGGTGAGAATGGGTGGTTGTCCCAGGAATTTTTTAAATTCCTGGAATGCTTGTTCGCACTCCGTTGTCCATTCAAACCTCTTTCCTTTCCTTAGAGTAGCATAGAAGGGAAGAGATCTTATCGCTAATCCCGCTAGGAATCTGGACAAGGCTGCCAATCTCCCGTTGAGTTGTTGTACCTCTTTGACACAAGTTGTGCTCTTCATGTTGAGTATGGCCTGGCATTTATCCAAATTTTCCTCAATTCCTCTTTCCCTTCTTTAAAGTGGCGTAGAAGGGGAGAGATCTTATGGCTGATCCGGCTAGAAATCTGTATAGGGCTGCCAGTCTTTTGTTGAGTTGTTGTACCTCTTTGACGCAAGTCGGACTTTTCATGTCAAGTATTGCCCGACATTTATCTGGGTTTGCCTCAATTCCTCTTTGTGTGAGCATGAAGCCCAAGAACTTGCCAGCTTCAATTGCAAAGGTGCATTTTCCTGGATTTGGTCGCATACCGTGCTTTCTTATGGTGTCGAACACTTTGGTGAGGTCAGATAGTAGCGACTCTTCACTCTGTGTTTTTACCAACATGTCATCTACATATACCTCCATGAGTTTCCTGATATGGTCTGTGAAGACTTTGTTCATTAGTCTTTGGTAAGTAGCTCCTGCGTTTTTGAGTCCGAATGGCATGACGACATAACAATAGTTTGCTCTTGGAGTTAGGAATGAGGTTTTTTCCTGATCAGGTGGATACATTGGGATTTGGTTGTATCCTGAGTAAGCATCAATGAATGAGAGGTACTTGTATCCGGAGGAAGCATCCACTAGAGTATCGATGTTTGGGAGTGGATAGGGATCTTTTGGGCAGGCTTTTTTGAGGTCGGTATAATCGGTGCACATCCGCCATTTCCCATTTGACTTTTTTACCAAGACAACATTGGCTAGCCATAGGGGGTACTTGACTTCTCTTATGAATCCTGCCTCCAATAGAGCTTGTACCTGTTCTTTCACAGCTTGGGATCTTTCCGGTCCGAGTTTCTACGCTTCTGCTGTACTGGCCGAGATCCTGGGTATACTTCCAGTTTATGGCTCATTAGCTTGGGGTCTATGCCCGGCATGTCTGCAGCCTTCCATGCGAAGAGGTCGACATTATCCCTTAGGAACTATATCAAGGGCTCCTTCATCTTTTTCTTTAGGGATGCCCCTAAATTTGTTATTTTGTCCGGGGTATCTCCGATCTGGACTTCTTCGATTTTGTCCTCGGGTTGTGGGCGAAGTTCTTCCCGTCTTTGGACTCCTCCGAGTTCGATGGTATGGATTTCTTCCCCTTTTCCTCTGAGGTTCAGACTTTCATTGTAACAGCGTCGCGCTATTTTTTATCTCCTTTTATCATAGCAATCCCTTCTGGAGTTGGGAATTTCATGCATAGATGTGGAGTTCAAACTACTGCTGCGAGCTGGTTCAATGTTGCCCGACCTATCAAGGCGTTGTAGGCTGAGCTTACATTGAGTATAATGTAGTCTATATTGAGTGTCCTTGATCGGGTTCCTTTTCCGAAGGTTGTGTGTAGTGAGATGTATCCAAGCGGTTGGATTGGAGTGTCTCCTAGTCCAAACAAGCTGTTCGGATATGCTCTAAGTTCTTTCTCCAAGAGGCCGAGTTTATCGAAGGTGGATTTAAATAAGATATCCACCGAGCTTCCTTGGTCTACCAATGTGCGGTGAAGGTTTGCATTGGCCACTATGATAGTGATGACCATAGGATCGTCATGTCCCGGGATGATGCCTGCCGCGTCGTCTTGGGTGAAAGTAATAGTAGGGAGGTCGGGTGATCCTTCTCCTCCCTCCATATGATATATTTCTTTGAGGTGCCTTTTGCGAGATGATTTTGAGATCCTTCCTCTTGCGAATCCTCTATTTATCATGTGAATGTGTCTCTCTGGGGTGTAGGGTGGTCGCTCTCTTCGTCCGACCTCTTCGTCCCTTCTTCTTTTTCGAGGCTCATCCGATTTCTTGGCTAGATACCGATCTAGTCGTCCTTCTCTTACCAATTTCTCAATAACATTTTTCAAGTCGAACCATTCATTGGTAGGATGTCCATAGATTCGGTAATATTCACAGTATTCTGTCCGATTTCCTCTTCCTTTCTTACTTTTGAGTGGATGAGGTGGCGAGATCTTTTCAGTATGGCATACTTCTCGGTAAACATCCACAAGAGACACCCGGAGAGGGGTATAGTTGTTGTATTTTTTAGGCTTCTCGCCATATTGATCTTCTTTTTTTCTTGGATTCTTTATCCTTATCCCGGGAGGAGTAGGAGAATCTGGATTTTGAGGTTTCTCCTAGCCGAGAGTTTTCCTCCATGTTGATGTACTTCTCTGCTCGTTCCTGTACTTCATTCAGAGATGTTGGATGTTTCTTTGATATGGAGTGACTAAATGGTTCTTCTCGCAGGCCATTGATTAGTCCCATAATGGCTGCTTCTATTGGTAGGCTTTGTATGTCAAGGCACGCTTTGTTGAACTTCTCTATGTAGCTGCGAAGACTCTCCCGATCTCCTTGCTTGATCCCTAGAAGGCTCGGGGCATGTTTGACTTTGTCTTTCTGGATGGAAAATCTGGCAAGAAATTTCTTGGCCAAGTCGTCGAAACTTATGATAGATCTGGGGGGCAGAGTGTCGAACTACTTAATTGTTGTCTTTGTCAGGGTTGTTGGAAAGGCTTTGCATCGAATGGCGTCTGAGGCGTCGGTGAGATGCATTCTACTTCTGAAATTATTGAGATGATGGCTGAGATCTGATGTGTCGTCGTACGGAGTCATGTCAGGGGGTTTGAAGTCTTTTGGGATTTTGGCCTTCATGATCTCTTTGATGAATGGGTCTTGGTCCTTGCTGGGGCTATCTTCATGGCTGGATCGGGTAGTTTTAGCTTTGAGGTCGGCTTCAAGCTTTAGGAGCTTGTCTTCTAATTCTAGGCGTCCTCTAGCTTCCCTTTGTAGGTCTCTCTCGGCCTCCCTTTGATATTCGACCTCTTTTTCGAGTTGTTTGAGGCGATCTTGTTGAGCTTGAAGTGCCTCCATGACTCTTGTGCTTGGCAAATTCTTGTCTTTGTTAGGCTGAGAAGTATCGTCTGGTGCGACGTCCACGTTCTTATATGGCATTCTGTTCTCCAAATCAGAATTGTGGTCGTTGTGAAGGTTGTCCGCCATGATAATGGGATGACTTCCAGGTTCCCTGGCAATGGCGCCAATGTTCTGAGGGTTACTTGAAATTGTACGTCGATCTCGGACGAGATCTTCTGTGCTGGTCGGAGATGACGTGTCCGACTTGTGTGTGGTGGCCGGAGCTGCCGCACCCGATTTGTTGGATTGACAATGCTGCTGATCTTTTGTCACCAGAGGGTGGTGGTACCTGCAAGGGACTCCAATGCTTAAGTTAGCAAGGGTATTAAGCAGGTTTTCAGTAGAATCAGAGTATGAGTTATACCTGGGTGCTCCAGTGTATTTATAATATTGTAGAGTGATCTTTCTGGGGATAAGATAGTTATCTTATCTTATCTTTGAGTGAAGTAATCTTATCTTCAAGGGAACCGCCTTTATCTCTCTAGGCTTGGGCTGCCTTTGGATTTGGGTCGTGTTCCTCTGTTTGGCCCCTTTTTTGGGCTTTCTTGGTGATTTGGCCGAGCTCTTTGAGAAGAAGTCGGATAATTCTGACCTAAAGAGGTCGGTCGATTTTTCTTCAATCAGCCCGGGTCGTACAGCTCGACCCAGGGCATGAACACCAAAGAATTGGGATCCAATCAATTTCAATCCGCCATAGATCTACTAATATGATTGAGATAGGAGTTAAGACTCAATTGATTCATGATGGATTATGATATCTCCAATCCCTGATGAATCATTTTCTTTAAATTTCTTCAACTTAGATCTCTCTGATTTACTTTAATCTGAATCTGCTTACTGCTATTTTGATCCCCTGCACCCTATTCCCTTTCTAATTCATGCAATTTAAGTTTTTTTGCAATTTAGATTCTGCAAATTTAAATTTCTTGCACTCTAAGATTCAGTTATTTACATTTCTTCTAATTTAAGTTCCAGCTCTTTTAGTTTCTTGCTCTTTAAGTTTCAGCAATTTAAGTTTCTTGCCGTTTAAGTTTTGTCATTTTACATTTTGCACTTTTATTTTCCAGTAATTTACATTCTGTTAATCAAACTTCACTCAAATTACCAACTATCATCTTAACTAAATTTGTCACCAAACTAAAATTGCTTGATCCATCAATCCCTATGGGATCGACCTCACTTTTGTGAGTTTTACTACTTGATGCGACCCGGTAGACTTGCCGGTTAGTTTGTGTGGAATCAATTTTCCCCCATCACCTCTCAAAAGGATTCAAAAGATTGATTTTGAAATTCAGTTCCATGGTCACTTCTTATTGAGGCAATCTTTAAATCCTTTTCATTTTGAACTTTCTTGCTAAAAATCTCTAAAGCCGAAAAGGCTTCATTTTTGTGGCAAGAAATAAAATCCAACCAAACTTAGTGTAGTTATCCACAATTACCAAACCATAATGTTTACCACCTAAGCTTTGAGTTCTTGTTGGACCAAATAAATCAATATGTAGCAATTCAAGTGATCTTTTAGTAGAGATGTCTTCCTTTGATTTAAATGGACTCTTTATTTGTTTTCCCATTTGACAAGCATCACAAGTGATATCTTCATCAAATTTTATCAAAGGAAGACCTCTTACTAATCCTTTCTTAACAAGCTTGTTTATTTAAAACATGCTAGCATGGCTGAAGAGATGAAGATTGATGGTTTAGAAGTTATGGTAAACTCTCGTTGCAAGTATAGTTACTAAACCAAGCAATCAACCTTTCTTACGAATGTTTTGGTTGTCACAAGTAACAAATCCCTTTAAAATTGATAACTGAAGTATTTAAACCTCGGGTCGTCTTCTCAAGGAATTGCAGGGAAGTATGTTCTTATCATTGGTTATGAGTCTTGTAAATTGGGGGTTTTGGAAGTAAGGAACAAGTAATTTAAATGACAAGTTGTTAAAATAATAAATAACAAAGCTCTTGGCAAGGTATAAGAACTGGAAGTCCTATCCTTATCAATTGTGATGAGAATTGAATTTTAATCCCACTTTGTTAACCTCTAACTATGAAGGTAAATCAAGTGGATTAATTAGCTTGATCCTCAGGTCCTAGTCAATTCCTATGGAAAGACTAGAGTTATTGGAGCAACTCCTAATTTCAACCACAGCTTTATTTGACAGCTCAAGCGTTACCAGTTACTTAACCAAAGCCAAAAGGAAGAAAATATCTAAATTAAATTAAAAGCATCAATATAAACAAAGCAAAGCAATCTTAAATCTGAAATACCTCAAATAATATTAATTAAGAAAATCATAACATGAATGTAGCATAAGCCAAATTGAAAAGATAAATAATAATTAAAAGTATATAATAAAAGTAGAAAATAAATAAGAGGTACATTGAACCTGTACTTGAAGAGAAGTAATCCTAAAATTAAGAGAAATCCTAATCCTAAATCCTAAGAGAGAGGAGAGAACCTCTCTCTCTAAAAACTACATCTAAAACTATGAAAAGTGAATTATGAGCTTATGATTATTATGAATAGATGGATTCCCCCACTTTATAGCCTCTAATCTGTGTTTTCTGGGTCGAAAACTGGGTCGAAAACAGCCCAAAAATCGCTGGAAAAGAAATCTGCCACGCTGATTTTTGCCACTGCGACGCGTCCACGTGGAGCACACATTCGCGTCACCTAGAGTCAGAGAAACTATGGAATATTATATATCAAATTGAAGCCCCGGACGTTAGCTTTCCAATGCAACTGAAACCGCGTCGTTTGGACCTCTGTAGCTAAAGTTATAGCCGTTTGAGTGCGAAGAGGTCAAGTTGGACAACTTAGCAATTTCTCCAACTTCTTGTATTCCTTCCACTTTTACATGCTTCCTTTCCATCCTTTGAGCCATTCCTGCCCTATAATCTCTGAAATCACTTAACACGCATATCAAGGCATCTAATGGTAATAAGAGAGGATTAAACATAGGGAACTTAAGGCCAAAGAAGCATATTTTCAATCAAAGCACATAATTAGGAAGGCAAATGTAAAACCATACAAATAGTATGAATAAGTGGGTAAAGAGTTGATAAAATCCACTCAATTGAGCACAAGATAAACTATGAAATAGTGGTTTATCAACCTCCCCACACTTAAACATTAGCATGTCCTCATGCTAAGCTCAAGAGAAGCTATAAAGATGAAGAGGAATGGTAGATTAATATGAAATGCAACCTATCTATATGAATGCAACTACATGCAAAATGTTTCTACCTACTTAGTTAAAAGTAAACAATCCTTCAAGAAGAAATATGAACTGGATTTCACTAATTCAAATCATAAAATAAAGTACAAGTAAACTTTCAGAAGAAAATAGCTTATGAAAGCCGGGAACAAAGAATCGAGCATCGAACCCTCACTAGAAGTGTATGCACTCTAATCGCTCAAGTGTTTAAGGTTCGATTCTCTCAATGCTCTACTATCCTTGCTTTCTAAGGCTTGCTTTTCTTCTACCAATCAACACAAATTTGATGCACAAATACACATATCAAGAGGTCTTTTAAGGGTTGTAATGGGGTTAGGGTCAAGGTAGGATTGTATTTGGCCAAGTGGACTAAAATCTGAATCCTTAATTAACTTAAACTTTCCACCTAACTTTAGACAATCCATGTAATCATAATACCACATCTAACTATCCATTAACCATGTTTTCCACAAATTCATGCATTCAAATTTCAAGTACAGTACATATGCATTCCTTTCACTACTTACTTTGGGGCATTTTGTCCCCTTTTTGCTTAATTGCTCTTTTTTTTTCTTTTCTTTTTCTCTTCTTTTCTTTTATTTTTCTCAATGCATATGATTAAATTATTGGATGCATGAATCATGTCCTAAATATTTCTTTCATATTTTCAGAAAATTCTAACATACTCAATTCTCAAACCAAATGTTTCCAAATTCAACTTCCCCACACTTAATTCATGAGCACTCTCATTAGTCTAAGCTAACCAAGGATTCAAATTAAGGACATTATTATTTTCTGCTTAGACTTAATGATGTGCTAAAGTAAAGAACAAAGGGGTATAATAGGCTCAACATTGGTTTGCAAAGGATAATGAAAGGTGATGAGCGGATATTTTATACGCTTTTTGGGGTTAATTTCATATAGTTTTTAGTATGTTTTAGTTAGTTTTTAGTTTATTTTCATTAGTTTCTAGGAAAAATTCATATTTCTGGACTTTACTATGAGTTTGTGTATTTTTCTGTAATTTCAGGTATTTTCTGGCTGAAATTGAGGGAGCTGAGCGAAAATCAGATTCAGGCTGAAAAAGGACTGCTGATGCTGTTGGATTCTGACCTCTCTGCACTCAGAATGGAATTTCTGGAGCTACAAGAGTCCAAATGGCGTGCTTCCAATTGCGTTGGAAAGTATACATCCAGGGCTTTCCAGCAATATATAATAGTTTATACTTTGCTCAAGGATAGACGACGTAAAC